>NC_085988.1:76377328-76677328 GCF_030014385.1 Trichomycterus rosablanca
GATAGTGGGTGTTTTTTGGATAGTGGGTATTTTTGGATAGTGGGTGTTTTTTGGATAGTGGGTATTTTTGGATAGTGGGTGTTTTTGGATAGTGAGTGTTTTTGGATAGTAAGTGGTTTTTGGATAGTGAGTGTTTTTGGATAGTGAGTGTTTTTTGGATAGTGAGTGTTTTTGGATAGTGAGTGTTTTTTGGATAGTGGGTATTTTTGGATAGTGGGTGTTTTTGGATAGTGAGTGTTTTTGGATAGTGAGTGTTTTTGGATAGCAAGTGGTTTTTGGATAGTGAGTGTTTTTGGATAGTGAGTGTTTTTGGATAGTGAGTGTTTTTTGGATAGTGAGTGTTTTTGGATAGTGGGTGTTTTTTGGATAGTGGGTATTTTTGGATAGTGAGTGTTTTTGGATAGTGGGTGTTTTTTGGATAGTGGGTGTTTTTGGATAGTGAGTGTTTTTGGATAGTAAGTGCTTTTTGGATAGTGTTTTTGGATAGTGAGTGTTTTTGGATAGTGAGTGTTTTTGGATAGTGGGTGTTTTTGGATAGTGAGTGTTTTTGGATAGTGAGTGTTTTTGGATAGTGGGTGTTTTTGGATAGTGAGTGTTTTTGGATAGTGAGTGTTTTTGGATAATGAGTGTTTTTGGATAGTGAGTGTTTTTGGATAGTAAGTGGTTTTTGGATAGTGTTTTTGGATAGTGAGTGTTTTTGGATAGTAAGTGGTTTTTGGATAGTGTTTTTGGATAGTGAGTGTTTTTGGATAGTGTTTTTGGATAGTGAGTGTTTTTGGATAGTGGGTGTTTTTTGGATAGTGGGTGTTTTTTGGATAGTGGGTGTTTTTTGGATAGTGATTGTTTTTGGATAGTGAGTGTTTTTGGATAGTAAGTGGTTTTTGGATAGTGAGTGTTTTTGGATAGTGAGTGTTTTTGGATAGTGAGTGTTTTTGGATAGTGAGTGTTTTTGGATAGTAAGTGGTTTTTGGATAGTGAGTGTTTTTGGATAGTGAGTGTTTTTTGGATAGTGAGTGTTTTTGGATAGTGAGTGTTTTTTGGATAGTGGGTATTTTTGGATAGTGGGTGTTTTTGGATAGTGAGTGTTTTTGGATAGTGAGTGTTTTTGGATAGTAAGTGGTTTTTGGATAGTGAGTGTTTTTGGATAGTGAGTGTTTTTTGGATAGTGAGTGTTTTTGGATAGTGGGTGTTTTTTGGATAGTGGGTATTTTTGGATAGTGAGTGTTTTTGGATAGTGGGTGTTTTTTGGATAGTGAGTGTTTTTGGATAGTAAGTGCTCTTTGGATAGTGTTTTTGGATAGTGAGTGTTTTTGGATAGTGAGTGTTTTTGGATAGTGGGTGTTTTTGGATAGTGAGTGTTTTTGGATAGTGGGTGTTTCGTGGATAGTGGGTATTTTTGGATAGTATGTGTTTTTTGGATAGTGAGTGTTTTTGGATAGTGAGTGTTTTTTTGGATAGGTGGTGTTTTTTGGATAGTGGGTATTTTTGGATAGTGGGTGTTTTTGGATAGTGAGTGTTTTTGGATAGTAAGTGGTTTTTGGATAGTGAGTGTTTTTGGATAGTGGGTATTTTTGGATAGTGGGTATTTTTGGATAGTGGGTGTTTTTTGGATAGTGAGTGTTTTTGGATAGTGGGTATTTTTGGATAGTGGGTGTTTTTTGGATAGTGATTGTTTTTGGATAGTGTGTATTTTTGGATAGTGGGTATTTTTGGATAGTGGGTATTTTTGGATAGTGGGTGTTTTTGGATAGTAAGTGGTTTTTGGATAGTGAGTGTTTTTGGATAGTGGGTATTTTTGGATAGTGGGTGTTTTTGGATAGTGGGTATTTTTGGATAGTGGGTATTTTTGGATAGTGGGTATTTTTGGATAGTGAGTGTTTTTGGATAGTAAGTGGTTTTTGGATAGTGAGTGTTTTTGGATAGTGGGTATTTTTGGATAGTGGGTGTTTTTGGATAGTGGGTATTTTTGGATAGTGAGTGTTTTTGGATAGTGAGTGTTTTTGGATAGTAAGTGGTTTTTGGATAGTGTTTTTGGATAGTGAGTGTTTTTGGATAGTAAGTGGTTTTTGGATAGTGTTTTTGGATAGTGAGTGTTTTTGGATAGTGTTTTTGGATAGTGAGTGTTTTTGGATAGTGGGTGTTTTTTGGATAGTGGGTGTTTTTTGGATAGTGGGTGTTTTTTGGATAGTGATTGTTTTTGGATAGTGAGTGTTTTTGGATAGTAAGTGGTTTTTGGATAGTGAGTGTTTTTGGATAGTGAGTGTTTTTGGATAGTGAGTGTTTTTGGATAGTAAGTGGTTTTTGGATAGTGAGTGTTTTTGGATAGTGAGTGTTTTTTGGATAGTGAGTGTTTTTGGATAGTGAGTGTTTTTTGGATAGTGGGTATTTTTGGATAGTGGGTGTTTTTGGATAGTGAGTGTTTTTGGATAGTGAGTGTTTTTGGATAGTAAGTGGTTTTTGGATAGTGAGTGTTTTTGGATAGTGAGTGTTTTTGGATAGTGAGTGTTTTTTGGATAGTGAGTGTTTTTGGATAGTGGGTGTTTTTTGGATAGTGGGTATTTTTGGATAGTGAGTGTTTTTGGGATAGTGGGTGTTTTTGGATAGTGAGTGTTTTTGGATAGTAAGTGCTTTTTGGATAGTGTTTTTGGATAGTGAGTGTTTTTGGATAGTGAGTGTTTTTGGATAGTGGGTGTTTTTGGATAGTGAGTGTTTTTGGATAGTGAGTGTTTTTGGATAGTGGGTGTTTCGTGGATAGTGGGTATTTTTGGATAGTATGTGTTTTTTGGATAGTGAGTGTTTTTGGATAGTGAGTGTTTTTTTGGATAGGTGGTGTTTTTTGGATAGTGGGTATTTTTGGATAGTGGGTGTTTTTGGATAGTGAGTGTTTTTGGATAGTAAGTGGTTTTTGGATAGTGAGTGTTTTTGGATAGTGGGTATTTTTGGATAGTGGGTATTTTTGGATAGTGGGTGTTTTTTGGATAGTGAGTGTTTTTGGATAGTGGGTATTTTTGGATAGTGGGTGTTTTTTGGATAGTGATTGTTTTTGGATAGTGTGTATTTTTGGATAGTGGGTATTTTTGGATAGTGGGTATTTTTGGATAGTGGGTGTTTTTGGATAGTAAGTGGTTTTTGGATAGTGAGTGTTTTTGGATAGTGGGTATTTTTGGATAGTGGGTGTTTTTGGATAGTGGGTATTTTTGGATAGTGGGTATTTTTGGATAGTGGGTATTTTTGGATAGTGGGTATTTTTGGATAGTAAGTGGTTTTTGGATAGTGAGTGTTTTTGGATAGTGGGTATTTTTGGATAGTGGGTGTTTTTGGATAGTGGGTATTTTTGGATAGTGGGTATTTTTGGGTTTTAGGAACCCCTGTTTTTAACACCTGTTTTTAGGAAGAGATTTGGGTAGTGGGTGTATTTTGGACATTCTCCAATGCATGATTTGTTCATATTCTCTTTTAATTTCTGCTCTTTACTCAGTAGCAGCTCACAGATTGTAGCCAGTTGTTATTATCACACTTTACAGATGCAGAGACCTCCAGCATATTCTAGGCATTGTTTTTTAATAGCACATGTACTGCTTAAGCTTCTTCGTATTTATTAGTTTGTTTGGATCTTCTGATCTGGCAGCGTGAACCTGACTCTATCCTGTAATTGGATAAGTTAGAGAAAAACACTGCAAACAGTGATGCCCTTTGTAACTCCATCCATGGGTGTCCATGGTTGCTATAATAGAATTGTGGGTAGAAAACAGATGAGGTCCAGTACATTTGGATATTTGGAAGACAGTATCTGAAGCACCGTATTAGAGAGCGTTTCTGCTTTTCTTCACACCAGAGGATTTTTCTGGGGCAACGTTCTTTTAGCCACAGCAGCGTTTTCCTCCTCCGTTTTGTAGATGCATGCAGAGAAGCCGTGCTTGCTTCACTTACTTTCTGTTCTTATTATTTAGTCCTAGATTTTCTCAGCGTGAACTGGAATTGAATTATTGATGGTCCTTGAGAAACTGCTTTGTAATTAGGACTCTGTAGTAAAAGAAGGTTGATGCAATGCACGATTCATTATAAAAGTATGAATGTAATAAACCCTAAAGTCAATCATACAGTATGTGTGACCATATCTGCTTTACATAGGCTTTGTTTTTGTGGTCATTTAAGAGCAGAATTTTTTTTCAGGTCAGTAAGAGTATTAAAGAGGAAATAAAGTTTCATACAGAGGCAGAACAATACACAAGTGCTTCATTAAATCTAGCAAAAATAGTGCGTTATGACACTTTTTTATATTGAGTTTTTATGTGTTTTCTCCCGACTTTTTAGCGTGTCCAACTGCCCGATTGCGTCATGCTTGCTCTCCACTAATGCCGACCCCCCCTCTGATTTGAGCCAACCCACGCCCCCTCCGACATGTGGGCAGCAGCCGTATGCATTTTGTCACCCATACTAGGCGAGTGCATATATGCGAATCAGCCTTGTGTACGGAGAGACACACCCTGATCCGCACTCTTTCCCCGCCTCTGTGCAGGTGCCATCAATCAGCCAGCAGAGGTCATAGTGCATCAGTTACCAGTAGTCCCTATCCGGCTTAATACCCACCCTTATATGAACAACAGGCCAGTCGTTGTTCACGTGGCCGCTCAACCCAGCCGGATGGCAGAGCTGAGATTCGATACGATGTATTCAAAATCCCAGCTCTGGTACGCTAGCGTGTGTTTTTACCGCTGCACCACCCGAGCGGCGTGCATTAGATACTTTTGATTATTTTCATGTGATGAATTTTCACTCAGTGGGTCTGGAAGGTGGAGTGAAAACACACATCATTAGTCATGTTATTATCTTTCCCCATACTGTTTCACACAAGATTCAAAAATCAAATGACCTGAGAGAATAATGCCTTTCATTTTGTAGTTGATTGATATTGATAAATCTGCACATCAGCTAACAACAAAGAAGATTGATTTCCTTGCTTTTGACCTAGCGCACAATAAAATGAATCATTTTAAAGTTTTGTTTAGTCTTTTATTCCACAATGTGGTTTTCAGTCTATTTTCTTTAGGTTTCCTGTCCAATATTAACCTTTAAAACAATCAAAAATGTATTGTTTTGCATATGATGTCTGAACAAATACATAATGTGTATTCGTATAGTGCATTATACATTGAACACTGTCTGAAAGCAGCTTTTTGGTCAAAATCCCATAATTTGGGGAAAAACTCCTCAACTAATATAAGAAAGAAACCTTGAAAGGAACCAGGCTCGAAAGGGACACATCCTCTTTGGGTGACCTACCTCTGCAGTGGAGTAAAACAAATCATACATGGGTTCCTGCTGTATCCATCTGTGCACTTTAAATTGTCTTCAGTCTGTTTCATATAGATTTCATGTCCAAAGTGAACATATAAAATAATAAAAAAAATTTATGCTTGGCTTATGGTGTCTGAGCAAATACATAATGTAAAGTCAAGTTACATGTATTCGAAAAGTGCATTACACAATGAACACTGTATAAAGCAGCTTTTTTGGTCAAAAACCCATAATTTGCAAGTCGATGGCGACAGTGGTGAGGACAAACTCTTCAACTATTCTAAGAAAGAAACCTTGAAAGGAACCAGGCTCGAAAGGGACACATCCTCTTTGGGTGACCTACCTCTGCAGTGGAGTAAAACAAATCATACATGGGTTCCTGCTGTATCCATCTGTGCACTTTAAATTGTCTTCAGTCTGTTTCATATAGATTTCCTGTCCAAAATTAACATATAAAATAATAAAAAATTGATGCTTGGGTTATGGTGTCTGAGCAAATACATAATGTAAAGTCAAATGTAGTTGTATATTGCTTTTTACATTGAACACTGTCTCAAAGCAGCTTTTTGGTCAAAAACCCATAATTTGCAAGTCGAGGGTGACAGTGGTGAGGACAAACTCTTCAACTATTCTAAGAAAGAAACCTTGAAATAAACCAGGCTCAAAAGGGACACATCCTCTTTAGGTGACCTACCTCTGCAGTGGAGTAAAACAAATCATACATTGGTTCCTGCTGTATCCATCTGTGCACTTTAAATTGTCTTCAGTCTGTTTTAAAACAATATAAAATTGATGTTTGGCATCTGAGCAAATACATAATGTGTAAAGTCAAGTCAAATGTTTTCGTATAGCGCATTATACATTGAGCACTGTCTCAAAGTAGCTTTACAGAATGCATGTCAAAAACCCATAATTTGAAAGTCGATGGCGACAGTGGTGAGAAAAACTCAACTATTATAATAAAGAAACCTTGAAAGAAACCAGACTTATAAGGTATGCATCCTCTTTAGGTGACCTACCTCTGAAGTGGAGTAAAACAAATCATATATGGGTTCCTGTTTGTTCCATTTGTGCACTTTAAATTGTCTTCAGTCTGTTTCATATAAGTTTTGTCCAAAAATAGATGCTTGGCTTATGGTGTCTAAGCAAATACATAGCGTAAAGTCCAAGTCAAATTTATTTGTAAAATGCATTTTACATTGAACACTGTCTCAAAGCAGGTCAAAAACCCATAATTTGCAAGTTGAGGGTGACAGTGGTGAAAAAACTCCCCAACTATTCTAAGAAAGAAACCTTGAAAGGAACCAGGCTCAAAAGGGACAAATCCTCTTTGGGTGACCTACCTCTGAAGTGGAGTAAAACAAATCATACATTGGTTCCTGCTGTATCCATCTGTGCACTTTAAATTCTCCTCAGTCTGTTTTAAAACAATATAAAATTGATGCAGTGACCTTTGGATTACTAGTCCAGTGCCTTAACCACTAGGCTACAACTTGCCTAGAGAGAATGCTGTATATACATACACACGTATAGTACAATGAAATTCTTTTCCCCGTATATCCAAGCTTGTTTTGTTTGCTGGATCAGCCATTATTATGAGCCTTACTCAGGAGCCCAGCAGTGACTGCATAGCAAAGACCTACAATTTGAACCTACAATCTTCTGACAGATAGCCCAAAGCTCTACTTACTAGACTACCACTGTCCATCTGTACACTTCAAATTGTACAACATAATGGCAACTGTGATGACGTCATTAGTGATGGCCCGATCCACAGTTTTTCAGTTCGGTTCCAACTGCCAATACCGATACTGATACCGATGCTGCCTTGTGGTCTTTTCCTGTCCCGCTAGCATGAGCTCCTGGTACCCTTTAATGTGAAACTTCTGCAGGTGCTTGATTAAATTAGTCCTGTTATACAACGAAACCTTACTTTCACCCCTTGACACCCTAGCTTTGCACACATTGCAAGTAGCTGTTTTGCTTTTTTGTTTCCAGACTAAAATATTTAGTAAGTAACTTAAATATTTGGTAAGATGTGTAATGGAACTTGGATCGGTGATGTGCCTTATGTTACCTTATGTTAAGTTACGGCGGGTTTATGGTCCAGCACAAGATGCGGACTGGAATTTGGATCGGTAAGTAGATCGGCCCGTATGTCAGATATCCAGTCTGTATATGACATCAATATTGGATGTAATCACCGTAGTAGTGCATCTAAATAATCTGCCTTTGGTGTCTTTGGTGTCTTATTAGAATTAGAATCTACTTAGGCAGCTGTGTCTGCGTGGATTTCCTCCGGGTGCTCCGGTTTCCTCCCACAGTCCAAAGACATGCAAGTGAGGTGAATTAGAGACACTAAATTGTCCATGACTGTGTTTGATATAACCTTGAGAAGTGATGAACCTTGTGTAATTAGTAACTAACGTTCCTGTCATGAATGTAACCAAAAGTGTAAAACATGACGTTAAAATCCTAATAAACAAGCAAACAAACTTAGGCAGCTGCCTAGGTAGGCAGTAGGCAGCAAGGCAGCTCTTTATTTTTTTAAACAGACCCCTTGTTTCAAACTAAAGGAAGCTAAAGATATCCAGAAAACACTTTTGCAGAGACGTTGCCAGAACTTCACGTGTTGACACTTCACTGTTTTTCCTCAGTTCTGCAGGCTAATTATGGAACCGTGGCAAAAACAGGTCGTGAGGCAACTGTTCCCAACACTGCGTTCTTTCTGTAATGACTACTGATACGCTTACGTCTGTTCTGTATTGAGAAGCAAAACGCCTGGTTATTACCGTGCAGCAGACTTTTTATTAAAAGTGCTGATGTAGCTTTTCGGCCGAGCCAAGTAAGAGAGAGAGGCGAGAGTGACTTAACCCAGAGCGATTGCCATGCTAGCTCACTCAATTTATTTCTCCCTGTGTATCAGAGCAATTCATGCATGCAAAAATGAATAATGTTTGTAAAGATGCTATTACGAAACGTGACTCTTTTGAGAAATCGGCCTCGCAGTGCTATGTGAGCAATGCCTCGCACAGCCTTGTGGGGCCAGCCGTGCTCTCTAACAAGAGTCGACGTCTACAGAAACGTGAAACAAGGGAACAAAGTTTATTAGGGCAAGATTAAACTCAGTTTGAATTTTATGGAGATGAAAAAGGGCTGTGGGGGCACAGTGGCTCGGTGGGTAGCACTGTCGCCTCACAGCAAGAAGGTCCTGGGTTCGATACCCAGGCGGGGCGGTCCAGGTCCTTTCTGTGTGGAGTTTGCATGCTCTCCCTGTGTCTGTGCAGGTTTCCTCTGGGTGCGCCGGTTTCCTCCCACAGTCCAAAGATGTGCAGTCAGATTAACTGGAGATTCAATTCGAATGGGCAGGTGTAGCCTAGTGTTTAAGGTACTGGACTAGTAATCAAAAGGTTGCTGCTTCAAGCCCCACTACTGCTAAGTTGCCACTGTTGGACCCTTGAGCAAGGTCCTTAACCCTTAATTGCTTAGAAAGCATACTGTCCCACTACTGTAAGTCGTTTTGGATAAAAGCATCTACTAAATGCTGAAAATGTAAATACAAATGTCCATCTTGGATGGACTGGTGACCTGTACAGGGTGTTTCCCGCCTTTCGCCCAGTGAATCATACCCACCGCAACACTAAATAGGATAAAGTAGCGGAAAAACAGACAATAAATTAATGAATTAAGTAATTAATGAAAAGGGCTGTGTCCTGAATTGCACACTACTGTGCATACTAATTTTTAATTAGTGCTCTAAGGGACAAACAGCACAAAAACATTTAATAATTGTATTTTGTAATGTAATACAATCTTTGTACAGCACGTATAACAACAAATGGAACTAAATAGAGCTAAACGGTGTGCTGACACATTAAAAAGAATACACACAGTACCCCAGTGCATTAAAACACCTCAGATGGAACTTGATAAAATAGACGGTGTGTTGACGCCCAGGTGGCGCAGTGGGATATTCCTCTAGCACACCAGCGCTGAGGTTCTGAACACCCCGGTTTTAATCTCGGCTCTGCTACCGGTCGGCTGGGCCCAACAGGCAGTGCCTGCAGCAGACACAAATTGGCCACCGTGTCTGCTGGGTGGGAAAATGACCGGATTATGTCGGTGGGGTCTTCAAACTGTGCAAGGACTCTGGTTATGCCTAGTTCACACTACACGATTTTTGCCCTGATTTTCGCCGCTAGATGTGGCAGCTCGGCTCTCAATCGCTGTGCGTGAACTACTCAACAACTTGATCCGAGCGGCTCGCCGACTGAAGGGAGATTTCTAGCATGTTGAATATCTGGATCAGTCGGTTGCGACTGGCAATGAGTGCGGTGAGAGGGATAATATAGTTTCTATGAGAATACATCGGCACACACAAGCTTTACAATATTTGTGAACTTATCGTTCACGCCAAACCATAATACCAACTCAAAAATATTTTTATAAAATATATATTTATAAATAAAATATTTATTAACCTCCAACTCTCTACAGAACAGAACAATCCCTGCTGGTCACGTTGCCAAATCCACTCGGATTCATTTATTTTTCTCTTTGCTTTCACACTGCACATCAGCGCACAAACAACTTTGATCATTCGCTACTTGTTGTTTTTTTAACATGGTATCACTTAACCTCTCATCAATTCTCGCGTTTGTTTTTGTGACAGAACGTAGTTCGGGAGACCAGAGAAGCTCGCCTGCGATTCCAGTTGGTGATAGATGGTGTAGTGTGAAACCCCCTGTCGCCGATCAGTCGTGTAGTGTGAAATACACAACGCCTTAAAAGACTCCCGATTACAAGAGATCCGGTCGTGTAGTGTGAACTGTACAGCGACCTGATGACTTGGAAAGTCGTGTAGTGTGAACTTGGCATTAGCAGACCGAGGCAGAAGGGGTCTACTGGGCACGTGAGCAGCAATATACCCTCCTCTAACGCAATCAGGGAAAAAATAGATGGTGTGTCTATTTAATACATATTTTTTTATTATATTTTAAATATTGTTATGGAATAAACTGTCAGCTTTTAAAAAGTCTGTGAGTATGTAGCCTATGCTTGGTATCTGTGCCATTAATACATTCAAACAGAAGACTTTTGCAGAGACTTTCCCCAGATGGTACACTTGTTAAAGATTATAGCTGGACTCACGAGACCAGGTCTTACATAACATGCTGTATATTGTCACTGCTGTAAGCTTATTAGTGAGCAGAACTATAGAAGTCATACAGCTTTGAATATGAAGATGTGAGAACAGTCTAAACAGACGGTACCTAGTCAGAGAGCTTCAGAAGGCTTAGAAGAACACTGCTTTAGTGAAAAACATTGAAGTGTTTTTTTAGCACAACTGAAGTGTAAATACTATAGAATATAAAGCCACATTCTTCCATAAATTCAGTATGATTAGCATTTCATGGCATTTATGAAGGTTATTATAGACAGTATTTTGTTTATGAATCATGATCAACAGGGCAGCAAGTAGTTTGAAGAATACACTCGTTCACTTTCTTAACCGCTTATCCAATCAGGGTCGGGGGAGTGTGGAGCCTATCCCAGCTTTTCAATGGATACAGGGAACACAGTAACATCCTGTTCTGTCAAAACACAGACGAATGAAGCCAAGCACCATCGCTGGATGTTCTAGGTTTAAATTCAACCATTAAGGTAGCTGTGCTATGTATTGTAACTTCAATTTATTCTATCATTCAGTTTATGAGTGTTTTTTAATGACTGCCATGAAATGTGGCACTTTTCTGTAAAAATCCATGAAATGTGTTATTTTTGAAAAACGAGGTCCGTAAATTAAGTAGGGCCCTAACTAGCACCCCCAATGTGACCCTAATTGGATAAGCGGTTAAGACAGTGAGTGAGTGAGTAAGTCATGCTTTAACAGCTCTGAACTGGCTGTATAGGAGTAGCAATGTCATCCAAACTAAGAGGATTTTGGAATAGCATTTAGATAATATATATTTTTGTCTATGTCAGACACTTATTTTTCCAGTAGCACCCGCTGTACCTCATTTCCACTGTAGAACATCAAACATTTTGTCACTGAGGTGCCACCAGAAATGTTCACAAGTCACAAAAGAGTCCGAGTCGAGTCACGAGTCATTAGGCTAGAGTCCGAGTCAAGTCACAAGTCTTTAGGCTAGAGTCACGAGTCAATATAAACATATATTGGAAATGTAGCGTAGAAATAAACAAATAATATGTAAATTCAGATAAACAACAACAACAGTTTAGCGACTGTATTTTGCCATTTTACTTAGTGCCTTTACTTTACTAGGTACCAGTTAAAAGCTTAAACTGACGTTTTGTTTTCATTGCAAATTATGGCACAGCTGGCAAAATCCAAAACACAGCAAAAAATCCAAAACCACTGCATGTTGTTCCAGATGCTATTAAATTTATAAGCATGTGTTGTCCCAGTAGGAATATAATTCGTTATTTTGTAAATGTGCTTATAATTAAAAACCTCTAAACTTTTCCCGGTTGTGAAGTAAAACATGAACTCGTTAGAAAGCCAATCAAGCGTTTCATTGACACATCATCTGTGTGACTAAATACATGCAAATAACAGCATTTCTTACTAACAATTAAAATCAGAAGGTCTGATTGGTTCAGAAAGCGGTTCTTTCAATCATTAGCGCCAATTCTGTAGGAGCGTTCTATTCACATTATCTGTTAATGTGAAGTGCACTACGTATTCCACCATTTTAAGTGAGATTCATATTCAAAGTAGGCTTCATCACTACGCAGTTGTAGCCTAGTGGTTATGGTACTGGACTAGTAATCAGAAAGTTGCCAGTTCAAGCCTCACCTCTGCCAGGTTGCAGCTGTTGGGCCCTTGAGCAAGGCCCTTAACCCTAAATTGCTTAGATTGTATACTGTCACAACTGTAAGTCGCTTTGGATGAAAGCATCTACTAAATACCGAAAATGTAAATGTAAACTACGCCGGAAGCTGGCTGGATCATTTACCCATTGCGTGCGTTGCGGGTTAAGACGGCCGGAGCGTTATTAGAGAGCAGAAAATGACACGATCAGAATGATGTCAGATCATACATATATATAATTGTCACACGTCACTAATGTTGCTGACTTTTGTTGTCCACAAGTCATTTTTTGCGAGTCACGAGTCGAGTCCGAGTCATTTGAAACGAGTCAGAGTCAAGTCTGAAGTCGCTGTGTGTGGAGTCGCAGACTCGAGTCCCCAGCTCTGAGTGCCACATTATTAATATTATAAGATAATAAAAACCTCAGCAATGTCAAAGAAGTGTTACAGCATGTTCAGCAGAAATGAACTTGAGCGAGTAGGCACTAAATATGTCCAAAACTGAGCATTATCATAAAACAAACCAGCTAGAAAGAACAGCTGTTACTGTAATGAGTGCAGACCCGACGGGTTGATTAGAACATATAGTATTACCTCCAATTGTGATGAATATCAGGAGAGCAGGCTGAGCTGAACTGGTGTAAAATTCCTTGTTATTTTAGGGAATTCTTAAAAAGGCTGAAGATAATGTACTCTGTGTTTTATTTAGTCTGAAACCAAACAGTCTAGAAAATGAACGTTAGTGTTAATTTTTATCTGTTCATTAAATGAACAGCCATTAGCTTAAAATGGTGATTTACCTGAAATAGGCTGTGTCCCAAATTGCATAGATGTACTGTATTAGGTCTGAAAGGTATGAAGTAAATTCAGATTTTACAAGAACAACCTTATGTAAACCCCATGGATCTGTCTCCAAACCTAGTGAGAAGTCTTGCTGACCACTGCCTACCTAAGCAACTGTGTAAATAGAGAGGAATCTGACTGACATCAAACTTTAGAAAGCAGATTATCAAGCCTCTCTAGTTATACAGCAATTACATCATCGACTGTCCCTGCCCACTGCCACAATTTTAGCTTTCTTTAATTTTTAACATATATATTTTATGTATTTTTCTCCCATTTTCTTTAGTGTAGTCAATTTGTCTTCCGCTGCTGGGGATCCTCGATTTTTTGCAGTTGAGGAGGGTATATCGCTGCTCACGCCTCATGCTCACTGCGCATAGCCCTTAACGGAACCCTTTTCCACCCATGCACTCTGCACAGGCACCTCTATCCGCCAATCAGGGTCCTTACACAGCGTTTGAACACCCCTCCCACTTATTCATATCACAATAAAACATGAATATATGACTAATTGAAAATCATGCAAAGGATATTTACATTTTTGACATTTAGGTGATGCTTTTATCTAAAGCAACTTACACTTGTGACAGAATAAAGTCTAAGCAATTGAAAGTTAAGGGCCTTGCTCAAGGGCCCTTCAGTGGCAACCTGGCAGAGGTGTGTCTTGAACCAGCGACCTTCTGATTACCAGTCCAGTACCTTAACCACTAGGCTACAACTGCCCTACAATAAATATACATACACACTTAATGTACCATATCATTTACATTTTCAGAATTTAGTAGATGCCTTTATCCAAAGCGACTTACAATTGAGGGTATATACATTGCAAGCAATTGAGGGTTAAGGGCCTTGCTCATGGGCCCAACAGTGACAACCTGGCAGATGTGGGGCTTGAACCAGTGACTTTCCAGTTGCTAGTCCTGTCCTTTAACCGCTGAGCTACCACCACCCTTTTTGCCCAATGTATATGTATATTTAAATAGAAATATGTACTATATATAATATGAATATGTAATATGTAAAATATTTAGGATTTGTGATTAACATAGCCTATTTTCTTTTTCTACGTCAGCTCACAGAGCTAAGCTAAATAGCCATACATTTAAAAAAAAACCTAAATGCTCTGTGCTGCCTTTAGTATAGAAATCATTCTCCAGAGTGATGAAAGAACCTTGATTTTCAATTTTAAAAGACATTACACATTGCCACAGTAAAATTTAAAACAGCCTTGGAGTACTTTGTACTTTGTATTTGTGTTTCAGTTGAGGCTGAACACTGTTAAAAGACTCACACGGCCTTGTGTAGATTCTCAGAAGCAAGCTAAAAATAATCTTTCCTCAAGTTAACTGGGATAAAAGATCATATCAGCTGCGCCAGATTGCAACTGCCTTTTTAAGGCTCCATAATACAGTCTTCATATTAAACATCCCTCATGTCGTCGTTCATGAATTTCTGAGGATGTGTGATCAATTATATTGGCAAAATTGATATTTGCTAAAGTTCATCCAGTTTTAATTAACCTGACTAGTGTTTCCAATGGCAACAGGGACGGATATTGAGGATGGAGCTTGGTTAAAGTTCACACATTCCCTTCTGACGAATTCACCTAGAGCTAAAATAAAGCTGTGAGGAGTCAGACTGAAATATTACAGTCTCAGTTTCTCTTAAAGTTCCTCCAAATGCAAACATTGGATATTAGAGTAAAAATCAAGAGGTTATACACACATAAAATCAAATAGCTAGAAATATTAACTACAGGCTATAATATATATGTATATATATATATATATATAGAGAGAGAGAAATATATATAGATATAGATAAATATAGACATATATACTGTAGACATACAGTGTATCACAAAAGTGAGTACACCCCTCACATTTCTGCAGATATTTAAGTATATCTTTTCATGGGACAACACTGACAAAATGACACTTTGACACAATGAAAAGTAGTCTGTGTGCAGCTTATATAACAGTGTAAATTTATTCTTCCCTCAAATAACTCAATATACAGCCATTAATGTCTAAACCACCGGCAACAAAAGTGAGTACACCCCTAAGAGACTACACCCCTAAATGTCCAAATTGAGCACTGCTTGTCATTTTCCCTCCAAAATGTCATGTGACTCGTTAGTGTTACTAGGTCTCAGGTGTGCATAGGGAGCAGGTGTGTTCAATTTAGTAGTACAGCTCTCACACTCTCTCATACTGGTCACTGAAAGTTCCAACATGGCACCTCATGGCAAAGAACTCTCTGAGGATCTTAAAAGACGAATTGTTGCGCTACATGAAGATGGCCAAGGCTACAAGACCCTGAAACTGAGCTGCAGCACAGTGGCCAAGATCATCCAGCGTTTTAAAAGAGCAGGGTCCACTCAGAACAGACCTCGCGTTGGTCGTCCAAAGAAGCTGAGTGCACGTGCTCAGCGTCACATCCAACTGCTGTCTTTGAAAGATAGGCGCAGGAGTGCTGTCAGCATTGCTGCAGAGATTGAAAAGGTGGGGGGTCAGCCTGTCAGTGCTCAGACCATACGCCGCACACTACATCAATTGGTCTGCATGGCTGTCACCCCAGAAGGAAGCCTCTTCTGAAGTCTCTACACAAGAAAGCCCGCAAACAGTTTGCTGAAGACATGTCAACAAAGGACATGGATTACTGGAACCATGTCCTATGGTCTGATGAGACCAAGATTAATTTGTTTGGTTCAGATGGTCTCAAGCATGTGTGGCGGCAATCAGGTGAGGAGTACAAAGATAAGTGTGTCATGCCTACAGTCAAGCATGGTGGTGGGAATGCCATGGTCTGGGGCTGCATGAGTGCAGCAGGTGTTGGGGAGTTACATTTCCTTGAGGGACACATGAACTCCAATATGTACTGTGAAATACTGAAGCAGAGCATGATCCCCTCCCTCCGGAAACTGGGTCGCAGGGCAGTGTTCCAGCATGATAATGACCCCAAACACACCTCTAAGACGACCACTGCTTTATTGAAGAGGCTGAGGGTAAAGGTGATGGACTGGCCAAGCATGTCTCCAGACCTAAACCCAATAGAACATCTTTGGGGCATCCTCAAGCGGAAGGTGGAGGAGCGCAAAGTCTCGAATATCTGCCAGCTCCGTGATGTCGTCATGGAGGAGTGGAAAAGCATTCCAGTGGCAACCTGTGAAGCTCTGGTAAACTCCATGCCCAGGAGAGTTAAGGCAGTTCTGGGAAATAATGGTGGCCACACAAAATATTGACACTTCAGGAACTTTCACTAAGGGGTGTACTCACTTTTGTTGCCGGTGGTTTAGACATTAATGGCTGTATATTGAGTTATTTTGAGGGAAGAATAAATTTACACTGTTATATAAGCTGCACACAGACTACTTTTCATTGTGTCAAAGTGTCATTTTGTCAGTGTTGTCCCATGAAAAGATATACTTAAACATCTGCAGAAATGTGAGGGGTGTACTCACTTTTGTGATACACTGTATATACTGTATATACACTGATCAGCCATAACATTAAAACCACCTCCTTGTTTCTACACTCACTGTCCATTTTATCAGCTCCACTTACCATATAGAAGCATTTTGTAGTTCTACAATTTCTGACTGTAGTCCATCTGTACCACAGAGCAGGTATTATTTAGGTGGTGGATCATTCTCTGCACTGCAGTGACACTGACATGGTGGTGGTGTGTTAGTGTGTGTTGTGCTGGTATGAGTGGATCAGACACAGCAGCGCTGCTGGAGTTTTTAAATACCGTGTACACTCACTGTCCACTCTATTAGACACTCCTACCTAGTTGGTCCACCTTGTAGATGTAAAGTCAGAGACGATCACTTATCTATTGCTGCTGTTTGAGTTGGTCATCTTCTAGACATTCATCAGTGGTCACAGGATGCTGCCCACAGGGCGCTGTTGGCTGGATATATTTTTGGTTGGTGGACTATTCTCAGTCCAGCAGTGACAGTGAGGTGTTTAAAAACTCCATCAGTGCTGCTGTGTCTGATCCACTCATACCAGCACAACACACACTAACACACCACCACCATGTCATTGTCACTGCAGTGCTGAGAATGATCCACCATACAAATAATACCTGCTCTATAGTGGTCCTGACCACAGGCTAAAAAAGTATGTAGAGAAACAGATGGACTACAGTCAGTAATTGTAGAACTACAAAGTGCTTCTATATGGTAAGTGAAGTTGATAAAATGGACAGTGAGTGTAGAAACAAGGAGGTGGTTTTAATGTTATGGCTGATCAGTATGTATAGTAATAATATACTGTATCCCTGACTGTAAGAGGACATATGGTCACTCTAAATAAAGTAAAGGTGTAGAGATCTTTTTGGGCTCTTAACTGCAGTTGACACAGTTAAAGCAAGTGTTTTGTATAGCTAAGTTTGTTTATTAGAATTTTAACGTCATGTTTTACACTGTGGTTACATTCATGACAGGAACGGTAGTTACTCATTAGTTCACAAGTTATATCGAACACAGTCATGGACAATTTAGTGTCTCCAATTCAACTCACCTGCATGTCTTTGGACTGTGGGAGGAAATCGGAGCACCCGGAGGAAACCCACACAGACACGGGGAGAACATGCAAACTCCACACAGAAAGGACCCGGACCTCCCCACCTGGGGATCGAACCCAGGACCTTCTTGCTGTGAGGCAACAGAGCTACCCACCAAGCCACCGTGCCGCCCGTATGACTAAGTAAACAGTGCCTAAAACATAAGTCCAGGCTAGACTTCTTGTTTGTGTTTACATCCGTCTTGTCAGTTGTGTCACAGACACCCCCTCAGGGGGCTGAATTGTTTTAAACATGGCAGACTCCTGTCCTTAGCAGCCAGAATTTTAGGGCTTAGGAAGCCCATTTTTATAATTGTTTGGCGATTCACTTTGGAATGATTGGAATTAGAATCCTAATCCTACCCACTGCACATTTAAACAATGTGATTATTTTTATTGGTTTAAAACGACATTGTCATTGCTAGTTAACCTATAGCAGGATATTAAAAAAGTTACTTTCTAGATAATAACTTTCTACGTTAATGTGTTCTGGTTGAATGGCGTCACATATTATAGTAATTACGAACGCTGACGGGGACAAAAGATTGCTGACCAGGGGCTCCATAGAGAACAGCCGTATTCAAAAGCCTGGTTTTAATGAACTTACTCAAGGCTTTTTTTCTTCTACCCTGAGTATCGTAGCAACGAATTCTCTCACAGCGTGCGCCACACCAACACAAAGCAGGTCACTCACTCATTTAGTTATTGTGAACAGTGTAACCTGCTTTCAGTCTCTCCGTGTCGGTTTGCCGTGCCGTCAGCAGCGATCCAATGACAGTTCAGCTGAATGGATGAATAACATTTTTTCTTGTCAAGGCTTTCTGTATTAGCACATTTTTGCTTGTGCGGACTGCTCACAGATGTGCATAAAAGGCAGCATACAAGCCTGGAGAAGCTTGCATAACTTGAGCTTTATCAGTCACTGAGCAGAAACACTCCTTGGCATAAATCCCGAACTTTATAATAAAAGCAGTTGAGAAAGCAAAGAAACGCAGTAAAGGCCTTAAAGACAAGGTACAACTTCTGTACTGTGGTCTGATACTTCTTCAGTGCTACAGAGTGACAAACAATTCCATACTGTCAGCACTGTTTAAATAGGCTAACACTTTTGTGAAATATGCAACTGCTTTTGAAGGTGCATTTGAACTCAATAGACTCAATCAATAGACTCTCAATTTTTATCAGGAGCTGACTGTAAAATACAGTGGAACCTTGATTTACCAGACTAAAAAGGGGGGTGAATTACACCTCATTTTTATTTGAGTGACTAATTATCTATCTCTGACAGTGCTCTATCTTTGCTCTGGAGTCCAGTGGGGGCGTGCTTTACACCACCGCATCCGACTCTTTGCATTGCGCTTGGTGATGTAAGGCTTGGATGCAGCTGCTCGTGCATGGAAACCCATTCCATGAAGCTCTACACACTGTTCTTGAGATAATCTGAAGGCCACATGAAGTTTGGAGGTCTGTAGCGATTGACTCTGCAGAAAGTTGGCGACCTCTGCGCACTATGCGCCTCAGCATCCGCTGACCCCGCTCTGTCATTTTACGTGGCTACCACTTCGTGGCTGAGTTGCTGTCGTTCACAATCGCTTCCACTTTGTTATAATACCACTGACAGTTGACTGTGGAATATTTAGTAGTGAGGAAATTTTATGACTGGACTTGTTGCACAGGTGGCATCCTATCACGATACCACGCTGGAATTCACTGAGCTCCTGAGAGCGACCCATTCTTTCACAAATGTTTGTAGAAGCAGTCTGCATGCCTAGGTGCTTGGTTTTATACACCTGTGGCCATGGAAGTGATTGGAACACCTGAATTCAATGATTTGGATGGGTGAGTGAATAGTTTTGGCAATATAGTGTATATTTTGGCCTAGTAACATTAAGCAGGTTACACAGATTCCCAAAATCCCTGTGCTGTACCTTGCTATTCTGATATTTCATTGTATTTTAGTTATTTTAATATTTTACTTAACAAAAATATTGTCGTGTTTTTTCTTTCGTTATCGCCGCACTTTACCGCTAGCATTAGCTGTTGCAAGTGCTGCTCGTCCGACGCGAATGCTACGGGTCTTTTGCTGCGTGCGGTGGTGGAGGTGTGGGAATAAAGGCACACGACAAGGTAGAGTTCACTTTAACTGTTTAGTCAGGACTTCAATGAGCGTGACGACACTTTAGACTGCCTAGCTCCAGCACCCGAACTATCTATTGGGTTCAATGCTGGGGCCATACGACGAGACTTATATATACAAAACTGACTAACTGCAGAACTTGGTGCTGCATTCTGACTGGCTGAGCTGAATGTCACTCAAATATCGCCGCTACAATATTGTAATATACTAATAACGACCTGGCGAGTGCAGTCAAAAGGGGGCGTCAGTGCGGTGGAAGGTTGAGTTCATGTCGTGGAGGGCCCCGGTGCACCAGCCCCCCCTGCCTCCCCGGTAGTTACGACCCTTGATGGAGGTCCTTTAAATTGAGGTTTCACTGTATGTATTTAGGATGAAAATCCCAGCTTTGTACCTGGTCAAGATTTAAACAATAACAGAATAAGTATCAGGCACTATTCAACCAGTTATCACAAGTGTTATTCTGCATGGTTGCCAAGGGTTAAAACGCTGCTCAAGGTTTAGTGTTTAAATGTTTCTTGTTTAAAGCAGGTCGAGGTTTATACAGATCACCAGGCTATGCTGAAAGTATTGACTTTCCCTGATGGTATTTAAGTGACCAGGAGAAGCCAGCGGGACGTCTGTGGTCAGCAGATTAGCCGCTGACACGGGCGATCTTGCACCATCAGCACCAGCACATTTTATCATCACATCCACAGCTCTTACTTTCTCTTCAAACGCTAATACCATTCTTCAATTTTTTCTGAGGTTGTGTTGACAGTAACCATGGCAACACCATCTTCAAATAACATTGCACTTGTGCCAATTTGAACCGTCTAGCTCGCATTGACCTTGACTTCATTTTTAAAACAAATATAACTAAGGATGACTCTTTCTCTGATTAGCTATTCATTTTGTTTCCTTCTTTGATTACTATTTAATTCTTTTTTTAAATAGGATTAAAAAGTTCTTGTGTAAGAAAACGAAGCTCAGTACGCTGCCGTGTTCGTGTGTGTGCCATGTTTAATTTAAAGACTTCTGTTAGGAGCACCGTACATCTGATTGAATTAGGATGCACACTGACAGGATCTCGAGGAAACGCTGGCTGTGCTGCTAACCTACTTCACCTGCTGCTGTCGGACTGTAACTGCAGTGAGCTCAGCAGATTGTGTCCCAGTATGGACATCTTGCAGTACAGTAGTACATACAGCGACATGACAGAGTGTCTTTATTATTACGAGGCGGCCAGGTGGCGCAGCGGGATATTCCGCTAGCACACTGGCGCAGAGATTTGGAACACCCTGGTTCGAATCTCGGCTCTGGTACCGGTCGGCTGGGCGCCATCTAGCAGGCACAGTTGGCAGACAAAAATTGGTCACTGTGTCTGCGGGGTGGGATGACCGGACCAAGTGGGTGGGGTCTTCGAACGCTGCGCAAGGACCCTATTTAGCATGTCTTATACACTGATCAGCCATAACATTAAAACCACCTCCTTGTTTCTACACTCACTGTCTATTTTATCAGCTCCACTTACCATATAGAAGCACTTTGTAGTTCTACAATTACTGACTGTAGTCCATCTGTTTCTGTGCAAGCTTTGTTAGCCCCCTTTCATGCTGTTCTTCAATTGTCAGGACCCCCCCGCCCCCCATAAAACTTGTCAGACTGCACTACAAAATACAAAGGAACTTTCCCAAACTATTGGCACAAAGTTGGATGTATATATTACAGCGTTCTTCAAAAAGTTTCTGCACTTTTTTTAAAAACTCTATTTATTAAGAATTTCAAAAAAAAACTTTTCTACACAGTCACCTTCCGATGCATTTTCCCAGTGTCGTACCAACTTTTTAATGCCATCAGCAAAAAATGATTTTGGTTGATGCACCGCTGCTTTCACATCATCACATGAAAATCTTCTTCCCCTTAAAGCTTCTTTGAGCAGTCCAAAATGGTTAATTAATTAACCTTGGTTATTTAGTAAACAAATTAATACTCCTCCCGCCCTCACTGTTTCCAACCAAAATATCAAAGTGCGAAAACTTTTTGAAGACGTCACGAATTCAGCCTCTCTGTGCTCTAGTATAGAGGTGCCACGCCCCTCTCTCGCTCTCAGTCCTGAGCCAACGCCCGTTGTCTGATTGGCCCCCTCTGCTAATTAGCCCCAGCTGCACATCATCTGAGAGGATTTAAGAGGGGATCTGGGGACCAGGCGAGCGGAGACTATTTTGCTTTTGAACTCGTCGGTTTGGTTTGTTGGTCACATCTTTGATTATCTTGCTCATGTTAGTGGTTTGTCATTTTTGAGTTGTCATGCCCATGTTTAGAAGTCTTGTTTAGTGTTTAGTCTTGTTCATGTTTAGCAGTTAGCTTAGCTTAGGGTTTAGGTTTGGTTAGGTTCAGGTTTCGTGTGTTTAGATTGATTAGATTAGATGCCGGGCAGTTGTAGCTTAGTGGTTAAGCTGCTGGACTGGTAATCAGAAGGTTGCTGGTTCAAGCCCCACCACTGCCAGGCTGCCACTGTTGGGCCCTTGAGCAAGGCCCTTAACCCTCAATTGCTTGGACTGTATACTGTCACAACTGTAAGTCGCTTTGATAAAAGCGTCTGCTGAATGCCAAAAAATGTAGATTAGCGTTAGCGTTGTTAGCTTTAGCATTTAGCATAGGTCATGCGTTTGTCTTGTCTTGTTCTAACCTGTCTAGTGTAAAACCCTGTCTCTTTTGTTATTATTAAATACTTTTGTGAAAACATCTCTGCGTGTGTGTCCACCCCTTTTGTCTCGTCATAGCCTTGTAAAATATTATAAAATTAATACTCTACACCTTCTTAGCAGTAAGCGTGGATGAAAAATCTGAGCTCAATCATTTGGATAGGTGTCTACATACTTTTAACCATATAGTGTATATAGAGTTTTGTAGCTCTGTGAATCATCTAAGATTGAACATTGATTCGATTTAAAACAACACTACATTGTTTAAGGCCGTGTATGATGGCGGCTTGCTTTGCTGGGCGGAGAATAACAAGGTAACAGGATTAGATCACGTTAGCTGACCTATAGAATTACATTATTACAGCAGACCAACACTCTCAGAGATGACTCCATCTGTCTGCCTGCTCTTGCCTTCCTCGTTCTTTTTCACTTCACTCCCAGAAGACAAGCAATTTTCTATTGCTCTTTCTCTTCAAGGACCGGCAGGGCCAGGAATCCATTTCTTGCACAATTGAATTGAGAAATGATCGGGAGTCGGACGGCTACGCTTTGCGAGCGTATGATGATCTGACGAGAGTTTGGCAACAGGGAAGGAAAATGACTTTCAGAAGAAACAATTACCGCCGAGGAGACAAAAACTCATGCTGTAATTAAACAAAGAACCGTCTGCTCGGCCTCAGAGGAAAGGCTTAATTTCTCATGTCAGACTAACAAATGTCTGTCAGGTTCTGGCCTGGGCGGTCAGGGAAACAGTTAGGATCAGCATTCCCCACTCTCCTGAACAATAGAATTCTCACCCATGCTCTGATGAGTGAAGAATATGTGAAGAAAGGAAGCTTTTGGAATTAATTATCAGACAAAAATGGTGGTCATAATGCATTATAGCATTTATATTAAAACAGTACAAAATATTCTGTTTTTACCTCAGATATTTGCTTAGTGGGGTAAACAAATCATCATAAGACTTTAAAAACTTTAGAATTTATGTACACCGACAAGGCATAACATTATGACCACTGACAGGTGAAGTGTATAACACTGATTATCTCTTCATCATGGCACCTGTTAGTAGGTGGGATATATTAGGCAGCAAATGAACATTTTATCCTTAAAGTTGATGTGTTAGAAGCAGTGTCTATCAAAAGTGGTCCAAGGAAGGAACAGGCGACAGGGTAAACCGGCGACAGGGTCGTGGACGGCCAAGGCTCATTGATGCAAGTGGGGAGCGAAGGCTGGCCCGTGTGGTCCAATCCAACAGACGAGCTACTGTAGCTCAAATTGCTGTAGAAGTTAATGCTGGTTATGATAGAGAGGTGTCAGAATACACAGTGCATTGCAGTTTGTTGTGTATGGTGCTGCATAGCCGCCAAACCAGTCAGGGTGCCCATGCTGACCCGTGTCCACCGTCGAAAGTGCCAACAATGGGCACGTGAGCATCAGCACTGGACCACAAAGCAATGGAAGAAGGTTGGCTTGGTCTGATGAATCACGTTTTCTTTTACATCACGAGGATGGCCTACCTAGGAAACACATGGCTAGCTGGAGGAAACAGTGTGATGCTTTGGGCAATATTCTGCTGGAATACCTTGAGTCTTGCCATCCATGTGGATGTTACTTTGACACGTACCACCTACCTAAGCATGGTTGCAGACCATGTACACCCTTTGATGGAAACGATATTCCCTGATGGTTGTGGCCTCTTTCAGCAGGATAATGCGCCCTGCCACAAAGCACAAATGGTTCAGGAGGGAGCAACACAATATTAGGAAGGTGGTCATAATGTTATGCCTGTCAGTGTACACAGCCACGATTTGCTAGGCTTGAGGAAATACTAATCTTTTAATTAGAATACATGACCATAGAACCAAATTATTATTAATAATTACCTGAATTATTGGTGGAAACACTTATTAGGGGAAAAAAACTGGAAAAGCGCCATTCTTATCCAGCATCTTGTAAATGAGAAACATTGATGATTGAGACGGGATGTGTCCCATACCGGTTATGATGTCATTACATCTTTCCATTTACATTCAGGCATATGTCCTAAAACAGCATGTTAAGAGCCCCGCTTAGTTGACCAACAGTGGCGGCTTGGCAGTGATGGGCCTTGAACCTGAAACCTTTTAATCAGTAGAGCAGTACCTTAACTGCTGAGCTACCACTGACATTATTTACTACATAGAATAGTTTGGGACGCAGCCATAAAATCACTCTACTGCACTTGTTATTGTTCTATCAACAACAAGCCTGCTTATTTATTAGGATTTTAATGTCATGTTTGACACACTTGGTTACATTAATGACAGGACATGTAGTTACTGGATTCATCAGTTTAAGTTTTTAGTGTCAAAAGCAGTCATGGACAATTTCGTATCTCCAGTTCACCTTGCAAGGACTGTGGGAGGAAACTGAAGCTACTGGAGGAAACCCACACAGATATGGGGAGAACATGCAAACTCCACACAGAAAAGACTTGCACCGCTCCACCTGGGATTCGAATCCAGGACGCTTTTGTTGTGGGGTGACAGTGCTACCCACCAAGCCACTGTCACCCCTATACATATTGTTTTATATATATATATATGAATTGTTCTTCAATGGTCAGGACCCCCACAGGACCACCACAGAGCAGGTATTATTTAGGTGGTGGATCATTCTTAGCACTGCAGTGACACTGACATGGTGGTGGTGTGTTAGTGTGTGTTGTGCTGGTATGAGTGGATCAAACACAGCAGTGCTGCTGGAGTTTTTAAATACTGTGTCCACTTACTGTCCAATCTATTAGACACTCCTACCTAGTTGGTCCATCTTGTAGATATAAAGTCAGAGACGATCGCTCATCTGTTGCTTTACAGTTTGAGTTGGTCATCTTCTAGACCTTCATCAGTGGTCACAGGACGTTGCCCACAGGGCGCTGTTGGCTGGATATTTTTAGTTGGTGGACTATTCTCAGTCCAGCAGTGACAGTGAGATATTTAAAAAGTCCATCAGCGCTGCTGTGTTTGATCCACACATACCAGCACAACACACACTAGCACACCACCACCATGTCAGTGTCACTGCAGTGCTGGGAATGATTCATCACCTAAATAATACCTGCTCTATAGTGGTCCTAGGAGAGTCCTGACCATTGAAGAACAGCATGAAAGTAATTGTAGAACTGCAAAGTGCTTCTATATGGTAAGTGGAGCTGATAAAATGGACAGTGAGTGTAGAAACAAGGAGGTGGTTTTAATGTTATGGCTGATCGGTGTATATTTATGATGTGCACGTAAGTAAAACCTCCACTGTGCTTCTTATTCAACACCTCAACAAATAATCTGATCAGCTGAACACTACAATTGTGTCTCTGAAGTAAATTAGGCTTATTTTAACCATGACTGAGGGAGTGGAGTGCTTTAATGCCATTCAAGTGTACTTTTATTTAGTGCCAGTCTCTTTATCGAGGCTGTTTGTTACTCTCTCGCTGTCTCTTTGTACTTCCTCCCTGCCTGAGTGTGTGGGTGAGGAAGTGGTTGTCAAGGATTTTCTCTCCTCAGCCACAAACAATAGATTTTCTCTGCTTTACAGACATCAGCAAAAGAGAGAAATGTGTAGCGCGGCAGCACAAACATTTCTTTAAATTACAAAAATGAAAGCTGAGAACACTTTGGGGAAAGGTCCTTTCAGGTAAACGCTTCTCTGCTCAGATTTCAAGATGCAACTGAGGGGATGAATTCAGGCCTTATGTTCTGTTGTCAGCATATCACAGGAACAGCATCTTATGAAACTAAATCTTTTCATCTGTTCTGATTTGGTCTGATTAGAAGGAAAACTTCAGTGTTTGCAACAAACCATCATCTACCTCTTTTGTAATGTATGATTGGATTAAGATAACTGGAAACTGAACATTAATTTAAAATCTACTAAAAATAAGTCTGGTGTTGGACAGTCGATACACTTTTCTGCTAAATGTGTCGATTCATAAAACACATTTTTGTAAATGAAGGGCTGTTTTGGATAAAACAAAATCAGTCAGTCAGAGATGTTCACAAGTCACAAAATACGAGTCCGAGTCGAGTCACGAGTCTTTAGGCTAGAGTCTGAGTCAAGTCACGAGTCAATATAATATACACAAAACATATATTGGAAATGTAGCGTATAAATAAACGAATAATATGTAAGTTCAGATAAAAAACAACAACAGATTAGCGACTGTATCTTGTTGTTTTGCTTAGTGTTTTTACTTTCCTAGGTACCAGTTAAAAGCTTAAACTGACGTTTTGTTTTTATTGCAAATTATGGCACAGCGGCGAAGATCCAATACACAGCAAAAAATCTATAACCACTGCTTACCTAACCTTGTGTTGTTCCAGATGCTATTAAATTTATAAGCGTGTGTCCCATTAGGAATAGAATCCGTTATTTTGTAAATGTGCTTCTAATTAAAAACCTCCAAACTTTTCCCGGTTGTGAAGTAAAACATGAACTCGTTAGAAAGCCAATCAAGCGTTTCATTGACAATCATCTGTGTGATGCAGCAAACTGAATACATGCAAATAACAGCATTTCTTACTAACAATTACAATCAGAAGGTGATTGGTTTAGAAAGCAGTCTTTCAACCATTAGCGCCAATTCTGTAGGAGCATTCCATTCACATTATCTGTTCCTGTGAGATTGCAATCCAAATGTAACGAAAATGTTCAAATGAAGTGAACTTCAAACTGTGTAGGGAGTAGGGAGTGACGCTTCATCACTAGGCCAAAAGCTGGCTGGATCATTTACCCATTGCGTGCGTTGCGGGTTAAAACGGCCGGAGCGTTATTAGAGAGCAGAAAATTACGCAATCGGAATGATGTCAGATCATATATATATATAATTGTCACATGTAACTAATGTTGTTGACTTTTGTTGTCCACAAGTCATTTTTTGCGAGTCACGAGTCGAGTCTGAGTCATTTGAAATGAGTCCGAGTCGAGTCTGAAGTCGCTGTGTGTGCGACTTACGTGCGACTCAGACTCGAGTTGCAGACTCGAGTTCCCAGCTCTGGTGTCAGTAAGCATCTTGTGATAATAATTGTTCTATTATAATTCTGTTAAGAAAAAACCTCACCAAAAAACGTAAAAAATAAATACATTTTTGAATAAAGCAATAAGCCACGAGAGGCCGTGCATTACTGTGATTTTAGCATGGGGATGACGTTTTTGGCACGACGCGAAGCGGAGTGCCTAAAACTTCTTTCCCCGTGCTAAAATCATAAGAGTAATGCACGGTCTCGAGTGGCTTATTGCTTTTATAAAACGGCGGTCAACATAAAATATAATAAATACAACAATGTTTAATTCATAAATGTATTTATTGTGTATAAACTTACAATAAAGCGTTCTTACGCGACGCAAAATAGTTCGATTAACAGTGTTGCTAGGCAACATGAGGGCGAAAATAACATTAACTTTTGTATTTAGTGGCGTATTAATATGGAATGATGTGAGGTGGTCATAGGTGTGCGTTTATCGGGGATTTTACAACGGCTTCGAACGCGGCTCAGCCAATCAGATTTTAGGACCGGAACTATCCGTTTTATAAATCATATTTTACAATTACAGTATTTAGCAGACACTTTTATCCAAAGCGACTTACAATTATGACTTGAGCAGGCCTTGCTCAGGGGCCCAGCAGTGGCAACTTGGCAGACGTGGGGCTTGAACTGGCAACCTTCTGATTACCAGCCCAGTACCTTAACCACTGAGCTATCACTGCTATATTTTGATTTTTATCTGACCAATAGCAATGCTCTGCTGATATGTAAACCGAACACTGTTGTAGGTGATTTCTTACTATAGCAGTTAATCGACTGAGATTTAATACATTATAACTCAACCCAGTTACAATCTATTTAATACAAATCCAGAGACACAATGTGCAGTCAGCACGGAGGCGGAATTAGATGAATTAGAACGCACAGATTTCTTATTATTGTTTTCTTTTGTAAGCCGAATTAGTTTAGCTGGATCAAGTCAATTAATCAAGAAGTCAAGAAGAGGCAGATAAAATATTCCCAATCAATTAAACTATGTGTACATGTAGGATCTAAATTGGTTCTTCAAATTAATGTCTAGATGTTGAATAGCATCATAGAAAACAAAAGCAGAATAAATCTCAAGTTACAAGTGAACTATAGCTAAAATCTTCCATTCTCAGTCTGACCACTTTCACTATAATTTTTGGATATGTAAATTGTTTGTTTGTTTGTTTTTCTTTTGTTTATGCATTTTCTCTCCTTTTTCTACCTTTTTTTTTTAGCATGTCCAATTGCCCGATTGTGTCATGCTTCCTCTCCACCAATGCTGATCCCCGCTCTGATTGAGGAGAACGAAGCTAACCCATGCCCCCACCGACACGTGGGCAGCAGCCGTATGCATCTTGCCACCTACTCTTGACAAGTGCAATGCGGATCAGCTCTGTGTACGGAGAGACACACCCTGATCATCGCACTATTTCCCCGTCTCTGTGCAGGCGCCATCAATCAGCCAGCAGAGGTCGTATTTGCATTAGTTATGAGAGAGTCCCTATCCAGCTTTTTTTTTTTTAAGTATTCGAGATCCCGGCTCTGGTGGTTTGTTTGTTTATTAGAATTTTAACGTCAAGTTTTACACTTTGGTTACATTCATGACAGGAACGGTAGTTACTCATTACACTAGGTTAATCAGTTCACAAGGTTATATCAAACACAGTCATGGACAATGTAGTGTCTCCAATTCACCTCACTTGCATGTCTTTGGACTGTGGAAGGAAACCAGAGCACCCAGAGGAAACCCATGCGGACACGGGGAGAACATGCTCCACACAGAAAGTACCTGGACAGCTTCCCCTGGGGATCGAACCCAGGACCTTCCTGCTGTGAGGCGACAGTGCTACCCACATAGCCACCGTGCCGCATGGATATGTAAATAACTGGAATTACTATTACACACTTATCTAGTGTTAAAAGTTAAATAGAATGATATAAAACAAGTTCTGTCATTATTAACCTGTATTCAGATTTAGAACTTGTATTATGTGTCTTCTTAATGCCAGTTAGAATATCACTAAATCAACAACACATAAAAGTCAATCTCTTCATCTGGTTTGGTCTGTCTGGGAAGAAATACTTCATTGCTTTCTACCAAATAATAATAATAAGGAATTAAAGGAATTTGCTAAGATGACTTTTTCACAGTGAAGAATTTGCAATTATGCTTAAGCTCTGTGCGTTTGATCATCCATGAATTCCACAAATGCCCTCTGTGATGTGTGAATAACTATAAATAATTTGTGCTATAAAGCTCCAGTGATGGAAGGTTGGATACAAGTACAAGAATGGAACAGAAAAAAATATCCATTGTAAACACTTGGCACATTAAAAACTTAATTTTTAATTTAGTTTAAAAATGAGCATTGCCAAAAGCCCCATATGGTATACTAAAACTGGATATTAAAGCCCCTGGTAAATGTTAGTACACTGTGGCTTTGTGTCTGTTCTGCTAGCATACGCAACAAATCGAAGGCATGAAAGTAAAATACCGTAGCATTATTTAATCAAGCATTCCTCAACAAGATGTTTCATGGAGAGGTATATACACCGGCCGCTCAGGTGGCGCAGCGGTAAAAACACACGCTGGAACCAGAGCTGGGATCTTGCATACATCATATTGAATCTCAGCTCTGCCTGCTGGCTAAGGTTGAGCGGCCACATAAACAACGATTGGCCTGTTGTTCAGATATGGGCGGGACTAAGCCGGATGGGGTCTCTCTCTCGTGACTGGTGCAATTATGACCTCTGCTGGCTGATTGATGGTGCCTGCACAGAGATGAGAAAATAAAGCAATAAGCCACGAGAGGCCGTGCGTTACTGCGATTTTATCACGGGGAAGGTTGTTTTGGCATGACGCGAAGTGGAGTTTTAAAACGTCTTTCCCCGTGATAAAATCATAGCAGTAACGCACGGTCTTGAGTGGCTTATTGCTTTTATAAAACGGCGGTCAACATAAAATATAATAAAATACAACAATGTTCAATTTATAAATGTTTTTATTTACAAAAACACTTACAAAAACCATTCTTCTGCGACCCCAGGTAGTTTGTTAACAGTGTTGCTAGGCAACATGAGGGCGAACATAACATTCACTTTTTCTTTTCAGTGGCGTATTAATATGGAATGATGTGAGGTGGTCCTAGGTGTGCGTTTATCGGGGATTTTACAACGACTTCGAACGCGGCTCAGCCAATCAAATTTTAGGATCGGAATTATCCGTTTTATAAGAGTGCTTTTAGGGTGTGTCTCTCCGTACACAACGCTGAGCTGCGCTGCACTCGTCAAAGTGTAGGTGATAAGATGCATACGGCTGCTGCCCACGTGTCAGAGTGGGCGTGGGTTAGCTTCGTTCTCCTCAATCAGAGCAGGGATCGACATTGGTGGAGAGGAAGCATTACACAGTCGGGCAATTGGATGCGCCAAAAAGAGAGAAAAAGGGGAGAAAATGCATAAAGGAAAAAAAACTAACTGTGATGCACTGTGTATTCTGACACCCTTCTAGCAGAACCAGCATTAACTTCTTCAGCAATTTGAGCTACAGTAGCTCGTCTGTTGGATCAGACCACACAGGCCAGCCTTCACTCCCCACGTGCATCAGTGAGCCTTGCTCGCCCATGACCCTGTCGCCGGTTTACCACTGTTTCTTTTTTGGACCACTTTTGATAGATACTGACCACTGCAGACCGGGACCACCCCACAAGAGCTGCAGTTTTGGAGATGCTCTGACCCAGTCGTCTAGCCATCACAATTTGGCCCTTGTCAAACTCACTCAAATCCTTACGTTCGCCCATTTTTCCGGCTTCTAACACATCAACTTTGAGGATAAAATGTTCACTTGCTGCCTAATATATCCCACCTACTAACAGGTGCCGTGATGAAGAGATAATCAGTGTTATTCACTTCACCTGTCAGTGGTCTTAATGTTATGCCTAGTCAGTGTACTTTTTTTTCTTGCATGCTGATTAACCAAGTTAATTCATTATTTGGATCTACTTAATGCAACACTAAAAAATAATATTTAAAAAATAATCTCTTTAGAGCTCAACACAAAGCAGCTCTGATATTAGTTGATCATCTAAATTTATGCAAATAATAATTTAAATTGTGTGTATAGTAGTGCAGTATGTAAAACAAATAATTATGATGTACTTCATCTATTCATAACATTCATCTAATTTTATGGATATTAGAACTACTGTCCTTGATAAATGCACACAGTACAGATGCTATAGTAAGAAATTGGGTTGAATAAAGCTAGACTATTCCTTTAAACCCTGAAGCAATAAAATTACATTAGCCAAATTCTATATTTTGGAGATAGAGGTTAAGGTGACGTTAAAAAATAGTTACTTGTTTTTATCTGCACTCGTTGTCAGTCACTCATTTGCATATTGTAGGACATACTTTTACTGTGTGTATTACTGAAGTGGCCTCGTAAGGGAACAGACAGGAATGCAAAAAAAAAGTAGTTTTCTCTCTGTGCTAAACCAGGCGATGACTTCAAAGCCCATATTCAAAAATGAATCTGACTTGGCTGTAGCTTCTTCTGGTGAGTGGTTTTTCATCAGGTATGAGAACAGAGAATGTGTTTATACAACCTCTATTTGAGCAAAATCTCCAGGGATTGTGTCATGGTCTAGGCTCTTATTAGGTCAACCTAGTCTTCTGTTGTATAACAGGATGCTTCGAGGGTTTTGTGGATAAAAGTTCAAGTTTTTACCTAAAGAACCCTCTGAATGGTAGTAATATAGCTTCTCATGGTTGTTTGTACCTCAAAATAGCTTACAGAGTAATTTTGCTTTGTAAACAGGAAAACTAAAACTGGAACTGTTGTTTCCAACCACACAGATTCAGAGGTTTGGAGTATTGAGAGGTTTGGAGTATTGAGAGGTTTGGAGTATTCAGAGGTTTGAAGTATTTACAGGTTTGGAGTATTCAGAGGTTTGGAGTATTGAGAGGTTTGGAGTATTGAGAGGTTTGGAGTATTTATAGGTTTGGAGTATTCAGAGGTTTGGAGTATTTATAGGTTTGAAGTATTTATAGGTTTGGAGTATTCAGAGGTTTGGAGTATTTATAGGTTTGGAGTATTCAGAGGTTTGAAGTATTTACAGGTTTGGAGTATTCAGAGGTTTGGAGTATTGAGAGGTTTAGAGTATTTAGATATTTGGAGTATTCAGAGGTTTGGAGTATTGAGAGGTTTAGAGTATTTAGATATTTGGAGTATTCAGAGGTTTGGAGTATTGAGAGGTTTAGAGTATTTAGATATTTGGAGTATTCAGAGGTTTGGAGTATTGAGAGGTTTAGAGTATTTAGATATTTGGAGTATTCAGAGGTTTGGAGTATTGAGAGGTTTAGAGTATTTAGATATTTGGAGTATTCAGAGGTTTGGAGTATTCAGAGGTTTGGAGTATTCAGAGGTTCTTCTAGGTAGACCAGTATCTACTTATAAAGCCCTCTGACTCAGGGGTTTTCAACCTTTTTGGGCATGCGCCCCCTTCCATGTACCGACCTCGAACTTGCACCCCCCCCAACCTAAACCCCCACACCACCCCCACACCCAATCAACCCTCGCACAGAAACAATTGTGAAAGCTCTGCCTGCAGTCCTGATCTGTCCTCAGTAGAGAATTTTGAAAGGAAAAATGCGACAACGACGACCCCGTACTGTTGCACATCTTAAGACGTGTTTGCAGGAAGAATGGGACAAAATAAAAGCTGAAACACTAAATCTGGTATCCTCGGTGCCAAAATGTCTTTTAAGTGCGGTGAAAAGGAATGGCAACATTACAAAGTGGTAAATGCTTTACCCTCCCAACTTTTTTTGGAATGTGTTGCAGGCCTGAAATGCAGGAATGGATGTTTATTAATAAATGAAATGAAGTTGAGCAGATAAAACATGAAATATATCAGGTTCGTCCTGTCTGCAATCAAATAAAAGTCAAAGTAAATGTAAGAAACTCTGTGTTTTTTTATTATTTGCATTTTCCATGTTGTCCCAACTTTTTCTGATTTGGGTTTGTAAATACTTATATGTCAATAGGCTGGGTTTAGAAAAGATCTGATCACATCAGTGCATCCCAAGTATAAGGAAAAACATACAGTACATTAGGAAACATTGTTTACTGCAAGTGCAGCAACTACTACTGTAATTTAGAAATGCACAGCCATATAACCACTGCCTACAGCCCCCTTAAACTACATTATACCCCATACCCTGGTCTCAGAGGTCCTTTTGCTCCAAAAGTGCTGATTTGAAGCGCTGATTACAGCACTCACTTAAAGTGGAATGTTGTGGTCTTGTCCAGAAAACGAATGCTGAGATGCTTTATTAGGTGAGCAATGTACTAAGCTCGAGGGCATCGTTCCACTGTCTTTTCTCACATTCAGGTCCCACTCATTCTGGTCAGTTTGGCCACGACCTGCAGCTCTGTTGTTTGTCCAGTCCCCAGCATTCTGTGTTTGTGCCACATTTCGCTGCAGTGTGCAATTTTCTATAAGAAGTAAAATGTTAATATAAAAGCTTTGTGATGATAGATGGTGAAGTATTTTTTAAAAAGGCTTTAGCATTTTCTAACCTCACTAACTAACATATTAGTTGTTGCCATATTTCCCTCTACTAAGTATTTCTCCTGACATCTACCAGCGTAAGAGCTAGCACTAATATCAAGGTTCTAACTGTCTTATTTCATAAAAATGTGTATAGGGCCACCTGTCAAATAGACCAGCAGGGAGCACAGATTACAGTATCATGCCCACCTGGTGTGCCATTATGGGCCGACAGATGACTGAGAGTGTTTGGTTCCTTTAATCAGCACTTCAATGGTAGTTTTTGCCCCTTGTTAAGCATTAATACGCTACAGCTGGCCGGGGTCCTTTAAATACCTGTCTTGTCATCCAGCTCATCACTGGATCCTCTTTATCCAGGGCTGATATGTCAGGCTGGAGGTCCAACTCTAGAACCTGTGTGGCTTGTCCGGCACTTTTTTATCTGTTTTCTAGTGGTCTGGTATTTTAGTAGTTTTTGTAGTTGCCTTTTTAATTATAGGTGCCATCTGGATCCAATGAGGTCATTCCTCTTTTGCTCTATTCTGGATGCGAGCGGCACCCGGCCGATGGACCAACAGTCTGTGGTCCTTTATAAAGTCACTGAGGTAAATGTTTTAGAACATTCATTAATTCATTCACTCATTTTCTTATCGGCGTATCCAATTAGGGTCGGGGGGGGGGGGGGGGGGGGGAGTGGGCAAGGCACACAGCAACACCCTGAACGGGACACCAGTCCATCGCAGGGCAGACAAACACACACACACACACACACACATTCACTTATAGGGCTGTTCAGTGTCTCCAATGAACCTGACTGCATGTTTTTGGACTGTGGGAGGAAACCAGAGCTCCCAGAGGAAACCCACGCAGACACGGGGAGAACATGCAAACTCCGCACAGAAAGGACCCGGACGCCCCGCCTGGGGATCGAATCCAGGATCTTCTTGCTTTGAGGTGACAGTGCTACCCACCGAGCCACCGTGCCACCCTGTTTTAGAACAGCAACACAATTTTTTATAAAAAAATAAATAATAATAATTAATAAATAAATAATAATAATAATAATATAATGCAAGCTAATAGTCAAACCATCAAAGAAAAAATAGCCCTTTCTGTCACAAGTGAAATGGGTAAAAAAAAAAAAATCATAAACACCCAACCAATCAGCACTAAGGGGTGTCTCCACTTTCCAGTTTATTTTAGAAGATGTTTTAAGTTTAAGTTTTATAAGCAAGAGCTTTCAGCTATCTTCACCTAACTTTTACATTTGCTGACAAAACCATTAACAGAATAAAAAGGCCCCGTCTAAAAAATCAGGGTGATTTCTAACACCAGTACTGCACTGGCCTTGTTTGCTCAGGCACCCAAAGGGAGTTGTCCCAATTTGCTCAGAGGATAAGGTGCACCAGCACTGAGATGGGACCACGAGAAGGCACACAAAGCAGGCACGAAAGGACAAATCAAACACACACCACCATGCACTGCGCCCAGTTCAGATCCCAGATTATCCTAGGCTTCTGGTTTTGGCCAAAACAATGCCCCGGTCTGCCAGATTGTTGCATCACAGGTGCTAGTGCCAGACTCCCAGAGAGGCTGGGTTCAGGAAGCAGGCACAACAGATTTGGTCAGTGGATAGAAATGGCAACAGGTCATCAGATGGCAAGATATATCCAGATATAATTATCTTTGTGGATATAAAAGATTTTTGTGGTTGGTATGGTTGAGGCAAAGCATCGGTGTGTTTGGACTAGTGCCAGTAGCTTTTCATAGTGGAGAACCTTCCTCCTGCTAAATCAAGGCCACATTGAGCCTGGTGCCACCCTGAAACATCGGGCACGATGTAGAAACACAACTTGGACAGCACACACATACATTTACTCATTCACACCACTCAGACCGGACTGAGGGACAGTAGTAGCCTAGTGGGTAGAGCTTTGGGCTGTCAATCCAAATGTTGAGAATTTAAATCTCAGCTCTGCCATGCAGCCACTGTTGGGCCCTTGAGCAAAGGTTTTAACCCTCCTAAAGGGGCGCCGTACAATGGCTGACCCCTCGCTCTGACACCAGCTTTCAAACCAGCTGGGATATGTGGGAAAAATTTCATTGTACTGTACACCTGTATAAATATATAAGACAAAATACACTGATCAGCCATAACATTAACACCACAGGCTCGTTTCTACACTTACTGTCCATTTTATCAGCTGCACTTACCATATAGAAGCACTTTGTAGTTCTACAATTACTGACTGTAGTCCACTGTAGTGGTCAGGACCCCCACAGAGCAGTTATTATTTGGGTGGTAGATCATTCTCAGCACTGCAGTGACACTGACATGGTGGTGGTGTGTTAGTGTGTGTTGTGCTGGTATGAGTGGATCAGACACAGCAGCGCTGCTGGAGTTTTTAAATATCGTGCCCACTCACTGTCCACTCTATTAGACACTCCTACCTAGTTGGTCCACCTTGTAGATGTAAAGTCAGAGACGATCGCTCATCTATTGCTGCTGTTTGAGTTGGTCATCTTCGAGACCTTCATCAGTGGTCACAGGACACTGCCTACAGGACGCTGTTGGCTAGATGTTTTTGGTTGGTGGACTATACTCAGTCCAGCAGTGACAGTGAGGTGTTTAAAAACTCCATCAGCATTGCTGTGTGTTATCCACTCATACCAGCACAACACACACTAACACACCACCACCATGTCATTGTTACTGCAGTGCTGAGAATGACCCACCACCTAAATAATACTTACTCTGTGGTGGTCCTGGGAGAGTCCTGACCATTGATGAAAGGGGGCTAACAAAGCATGCAGAGAAACAGATGGACTACAGTCAGTAATTGTAGAACTACAAAGTGCTTCTATATGGTGGAGCTGATAAAATGGACAGTGAGTGTAGAAACAAGGAGGTGGTTTTAATGTTATGGCTGATCGGTGTACCAGAGTGCTCAGTTTTCAGCTCAAATCTTCCTAGTCCCAGCATCAACAAGTACACATATTAAGAACAGCTACGCAAACAGCAAGTTTTTGGTGAGATCGGGGATTAGTTGTCATCGGTTTCAGCCGTTATCGGGAGTTTGGCGTGCTCAGTGTTTGTGGTTTGAAGGGTGCAGTCTGTGTTGGTAGGGATCAGGTCTCCGTTAAGCTCTGATGAGCTGTCAGGTCTGCGCCTCTGTTTATCTAATCCTGGCATCCCCCCGCCAACTGATCTTCCTAGCAGATCTCTCCCACCGCCCGAGGCATCGCTGCCTTAACTCAGATAATGCTTTTGTAGATTTGGGCCAAAATATAATCTTGTAAAATCCTTCCTAATCAGAGCTACAGTGACATAAACAGAGCTGAAAGCACAGCACAGGAGAAACTACACAAGGTCTACTGTATGTGCTAGCAAGCGGAGTGGGAGGAAATTAGCTTGTCTAGCAGAACATCAGTTGTGTACTATCACACCTGATACACTTTCGGAATAGAGTTTATTTCTGGCCTGGGTGTGATAAGTTGTGACACAATTATCACCAGCAGTGACACATACTTATCCAGGACATCTGCACAGCTGTTAAAGGGCACGAAGGAAACCGTTCAGAGAACTAGCCGAGACCCTACTAGATACTTGTTCTGGTACTCGATTAACTGAATTCAGTGACTTTACTTACTTACTTTAAAGTGGTACCTTGCAACTCGACGTCCACTAAACTTGAAATCTTTGAAACTCAACACCTTGAATGTGAATGACCGCCGTTTTGTTCAGTGCTCGCCTTGTGCGGTGCAGTAAAATGTAATCAAAGTGCGAATATGAGATGAATCTGCATTTGTGTGTGTGGAATAACCATCAAATTCACTCTGAAAACTCCACATGTTTCTGTGTTTAGCTGGATATTTTCACTTTTAAACTTGTGTTATAGCTCGGGGTGCTGAGACATTGTAAGAATCAGCTTTGTTTTAAGAGAGTCTAAATACCTATCATTAAAAAAAGGTTAACATGACCTAATGTATTTAAAGAACTACATAGAAACACTAAACCTCTCTTAATTATTACTGCTCATAAGTTCTCTACACTAATGAAATTCCTTGCTCGTTGTTTTAGTACAATAAGTCCCATTAAGCTTTGAGCAACACCACACTTCATATTAGATAACGGCACAGCCAGCGCAAAAGCGGTTTTGCCACTTCTTATGTGAATGCGATATTCCAAGATCAAGCATTTCCACGATTAACCAGCATAAGAAAACAATAAAGAAGTAAAGTGCAGGTTTTATTGTATTTAACTGTTTTCAATTGGGGCGGCACGGTGGCTCGTTGGGTAGCACTGTCGCCTCACAGCAAGAAGGTCCTGGGTTCGATCCCCAGGTGGGGCGGTCCGGGTCCTTTCTGTGCGGAGTTTGCATGTTCTCCCCGTGTCTGTGTGGGTTTCCTCCGGGAGCTCCGGTTTCCTCCCACAGTCCAAAAACATGTAGTCAGGTTAATTGGAGACACTGAATTGCCCTATAGGTGGGTGTGTGTATGTGTGTCTGCCCTGCGATGGACTGGCGTCCCGTCCAGGGTGTTACTGTGTGCCTTGCACCCATTGAAAAGCTGGAATAAGCTCCAGCAACACCTGACCCTGATTGGATAAGCGGTTAAAAAAGTGAGTGAGTGTTTTCAATTGTATTTCAGTGTTTTATATTATATTTGTGTTATTTTCAGTGTTTAAGCATCAAAAAACCCCATTATTTTACATTAGCCTAAAATACTGTATATGCAGTTCAATGGGACCATGGGACTATATTAACAGGTTTCCCATACATCCTTATGGGAAAAATACCTTGAAACTCAACACCTTTTAAACTCGACGCTACTCCCAGAACTAACTGAGGTCAAGTTTTAAGGTACCACTGTAGTTAAAAGTTTCTTTATAAATATTCCCTAAAATTCAAACTTAATGTGTACTGGCAAGGCTTTGGCCCTGTGTCACTATTTGCATTTATTCATGTACTTTTGTTAAGTTTGTTCTCAGCCCTCTGATCCATTTTATTTTCTTCTGAAACAATAATGTATTGTATGTATTTCTGTAATTAAAGCTAATTGCAGCGGGCAGAACTCTCATGGCCAGCATAAAGGCCGAGTTCCTTTGATCTTAGATTCATAGTAAATGCAGAAGCCTGCAGAGAGATTGGACCACACCCACCATCAGCGGGCACTACACTTAGCATCATGGGAACATCAAAGGCATGAACAGATTCATCCTTGCAGAAATCATAACTTTGATGTTGGGTGGAAGACTCGGCTCCAGCAGTTTTTTACTGTAAGAGGGAAATATTAAATTTTGAATGGGGGCATGATGTGTTTTTGCTGAATGAAATGATGAGGCACAGCAAGAATACTAATAATAATATTAAAAATCTGTACTGAGAGTACTTTTTTTAGGCCAGCTCAAAATAATAATATCAAAAAAATAATCTCACATTCACTTAGATGAAAGTCACCACTTAGGAAGTTCTGGAACATTCTAATAAAACAACAGAAAAAAGTTTTGATTAGTATTCTAACAAACTGTGAGATTTGTTTATATGTCCTTTTTCCCTATTTTCCCCGATTTCCCCCCAATTTTCTCTCCTAATCTTGTCTTATCCAGTTACCCTGGTTGCGTTACTCTTCACCTCTACTGATACAACCCTCCACTGCTGACTGAGGAGCTTCGCAACACGTGTGTAGTACTGTCTGCATCCTTTCACCTGCACAAGGTGGGTTCATATGCCGATCAGCCTTGTGTACAGAGAGCCACACCCTGATCAGCATTATTCCCCAACTCTGCGCGGGCGCCATCAATCAGCCAGCAGAGGTCATAATTGCACCAGTCATTAGGAACCCTGGTCTGGCTTGTCCCACCCTCTGAACAACAGCCAATCGTTGTTCATGTAGCCGCCCAGCCCAACCGGATGGCAGAGCTGAAATTTGATATGATGTATTCGAAATCCCAGCTCTGGTGTGCTAGCGTGTTTTACCGCTGCGCCACCTGAGCGGCATTATATTTGCAATTTTGAAATGTCATTAGGTACAAGTTTAATGGCCAAACAGGCTGCAGTTGATTAGCATGTTCTTTTTCTACTTCTACATGGATACGTATATAAACCTAAAGTATGGCAGTTGTAGCCTAGCGGTTAAGGTACTGGACTAGTAATCTAAAGGTCGCTGGTTTAAGCCTCACCACTGCCAGGCTGCCACTTTTGGACCCTTGAGCAAGACCCTTAACCTTCAACAGTACTGTAAGTTGCTTTGGATAAAAAAAAATGTATGCTAAATACTGAAAATGTAAATGTAAAAGTACCAATTTCAAAAGGAATCAAATGTAATTCATCTTCCAAACTTACAAACAAATATATTCTACCTTAATACTGCATACAGAAGTAGCATCAATGTGTTGGAAGCAATTATTCATTCATTCACTGTCTGTTTTACCACCACTGTATCATATTCAGGGTTGCAGTGGGTACGACTTACTGGGCAAAAGGTAGGAAACACCCCAGAGAGAGTTGTCAGTCCAGCACAGGGCAGACACTCACACACACACACACCTAGGGCATTTTTAGTAGCACCAGTTAATCTGAGTGCATGTCTTTGGACTGTGGGATGAAACCAGAGCACCCAGAGGAAACCCATGCAGACCACTCCACCTGTGAATCAAACCCAGGATCTTTTTGCTGTGAGGTGACAGTGCTACCCACTGAGCCTTCTGAATACCATCATTGTATAGTGTCAGGGTGTTTGCTCTACCTGAAAACACTTGCTGCAAGATGGGACCCATCGCAGAACAATGCACTTACTCTCAATATGAGTTTTAATTTATTTAATTAATTTTTTATTTGAGTTTAGTGTAGTCATTTCTCCTTCTGCACGGTTTTGGGAGGTGGAAGAAAACAGGATGCCCTTAAAGAAACTCACATGTCCAGTTCTCACACACAGTGTTCAGAAGCCAAGCTTGAGCCAAGATCCCCTGGGCTGTGAAGCTGTGTGGCATCCACGACACCCGCACTACCCACTGTGCCACCGTGTCACCTTTGTGTTACACTCAATTTGAATAATATTCGTTTTAACTGTAAACATTTGCTTGTAAACACCAACACTAAAGATCAACCAGTAGGTGGACTGACTCACCTAAATATATACATTTACATTTTTGGCATTTAGCAGACGCCTTTATCCAAAGCGACTTACGTTATAGTTACAGTATACAGTCTGAGCAACTGAGGGTTAAGGGCCTTGCTCAAGGGCCCAACAGCAGCAACCTAGAAGTGGTGGGGCTTGAACCAGCAACCTTTGGATTACTAGTCCTGTGCCTTAAGGCCTATATAGATTATAATATATTCCCTGTGATGTACTGGGGCCCCATCAAGGGTGTGTTCCCATCTTGCACCAAGTGTTTCTGGGATAGACTCCAGATCCACCATGAACCTGATAAAGATTAAACATTTACTGAATATGAATGAATCAATAAATGAATGAAAAAAATGAGTCAATAAATGAATCAATTTACAACTCAATAAATAATTTGAGTCATCTCCTTATATTGAAATACACTTTAAAGATTATTTACCACAACATTAAACAGCTAAAGACTGACCTTCGCTTAATGGATGAGTGAGAAACATCTTAAAGGAATTGATGAAATGAAGTCATGCAAATCGTAGATGTTTAATAAATAAGACACTGAATATATCAAATATAAAGGACGTACGTGAGACTATTTCACTATTACATTTAAGAGCAGAGACACTTACGGTCTTAGGAGAAGGCTTCTTACAATACTGTAAGTATGTCTGTTGGCATTTGTGCCCATTCAGTCAAATGATGGCAGCATTTGTATGGTTGGGCATCGATGTCAATAATAATAAAAAAAACTTAATTGATGTTCCAGATTGTTCTGAAGCTGTTCAGTGGGACTGAGGTCAGGGCTCATAAAGCTTGCTTTGTGCACAGGGGTACATTAATGCTGGAACAAGAAAGGATCTTCCCTATACTGTTGCTGCAAAGTTGTAAGCATGTGATGTTCTTTATACCGTATAATTAATTTATTACACCTGTTAGCAATTGCTGCGTCCCAATACTTTTCTTCATTTAGCATAGATTTAAAGTTTCTTTTACTTTTAGATAAAATAAAAAAACTCATTTGTATATTTGTAGACCATTAATGAAACACTGCATGGCCAAAAGTATGTGGACACCAGTACCTGCATTTGTAATTATACAGTTTAGGTGTTTCAGCCACTTACAGGTGTATAAAATCAAAGATATAAAATAGTCACATTATTCCATCAGTTTGGAGAAGGCCCTTCCCTGTTTCAGCATGATTTGGTTATGGTAAGGACAGTGGTAGCCTAGTGGGTAGAGTTTTGGGCTGTCAATCGGAATATCGCCGGTTCAAATCCAGGCTCTGCTACGCAGCCACTGGGTGCAGTACAATGGCTGACCCTGCACTCTGACCATCGGATTACAAACAAGCTTAGATACATGGAGGGAAATTTAATTGTACATTGTGCTGTACAAGTGTATTTGTGTATATACACCAATCAGCCATGACATTAAAACCACCTCATGGTTTCTACACTCACTGTTCATTTTATCAGCTCCACTTACCATATAGAAGCACTTTGTAGTTCTACAATTACTGACTGTAGTCAATCTGTTTCTCTGCATGTCCTTTTAGCCTGCTTTTACCCTGTTCTTCAATGGTCAGGACCCCCACAGGACCACTACAGAGCAGGTATTATTTGGGTGGTGGATCATTCTCAGCACTGCAGTGACAATGACATGGTGATGGTGTGTTAGTGTGTGTTGTGCTGGTATGAGTGGATCAGACACAGCGGCGCTGCTGGAGTTTTTAAATATCGTGACCACTCACTGTTCACTCTATTAAACACTCCTACCTAGTTGGTCCACCTTGTAGATGTAAAGTCAGAGACGATCACTCATCTATTGCTGCAGTTTTAGTCGGTCATCTTCTAGACCTTCATCAGTGGTCACAGGACGCTGCCTACAGGGCGCTGTTGGCTGTATATATTTTTGGTTGGTAGACTATTCTCAGTCCAACAGGGACAGTGAGGTGTTTAAAAACTCCAGCAGAGCTGCTGTGTCTTATCAACTCATACCAGCACAACACACACTAACACACCACCACCATGTCAGTGTCACTGCAGTGCTGAGAATGATACCTACTCTGTAGTGGTACTGGGAAAATCCTGACCATTGAAGAACAGCATGAAAGGGGGATAACAAAGCATGCAGAGAAACAGATGGACTACAGTCAGTAATTGTAGAACTACAAAGTTCTTCTATATTATAAATAGAGCTGATAAAATAAACAGTGAATGTAGAAACAAGGAGATGTTTTTAATGTTATGGCTGATCTATAACATTTCAGCATTTAGCAGACGTTTTTATCCAAAGCAATTAGCAGTACTTTGAGAAATACAGTCTAAGAAATTGAGGGTTAAGGGCCTTACTTAAAGGCCCCACAGTGACAACCTGGCAGTGATGGGCTTGAACCAGCGACCTTTTGATTACTAGCCCAGTACCTTTACCACTAGGCTACAAGTGCGTTTTTATTCTTCTTTTTGTGAGTTTGGTCTGGAGGAACTCCAATGGCTGGTAGAGCGATAAAACCCTAAGAATTTTATACTGATTGAGAGCCAGACCTCCTCATCCATCATCCCTGCCTGACATTACCATTGCTGTTTTGTCTAAATAGGCACAAATTTATTCAACATTATTACCTATAGTTTATGTCCCATTATCACTTACATGAATTGCATGAACAGTTCTTGTATGGCACTAAACATAAAACCAAGATTGAAGTCATTTCAGCTTGTACTCATGGTGAGAATAGCAGGCATTTCGGATTCAGGTCGTTTGTTTTCCAAGAACTGAGAATATTCTGATTTGTTGGAGCCACACAGCACTTGTTCAAGTCTTAGGTCATAACTATAGCTCATTATTTCCCAGAACACCTATGTAATCAATCAAAAGCAGGATATGAGCGTATTCATATGAGTCACTATGCGCGGAATATAACACTTGCTTTCCTTTTATTTTTCAATAATATTATTCTGACAGAGGTTATAGTGACTTTACCGACTGATGGTGAGTCACATCTGGATGGCAAAGGTGGAAAAAACAAGCATGGAAAGAAAATTTCTGATGGTGGGTTTCTAAGATAAGAATGAATGCATCGGGCTTAAACAAAATGCCTATCAAACTGAAACGAACAGATTAGGGTGATCAGCCAGGAAATATAGGAGCTGGGTTTAGACTCAAGTCACTCACTTTCTAAACCGCTTATCCTAATAAGGGTAGTGGGGGGTTGCTGGAGTCTATCCCAGCTTTCAACCCTGGAAAGGGTGCCAGTCCATCACAGGGCAAACACACGAATCTAAGGGCAATTTTTAGTATCTGCAGTTAATGCTTCGTTCACACTACACGATTTTTTGCCCCTATTTTCGCTCGGCGACTGGTCTGCGCTAGATTTCCCAGCTTGGGAGCAACTCGGCTTTTGCTCGGCGATCGAAACTCGGCTCTCAATCGCTATGTGTGAACTACTCAACAACTCGATCCGAGCGACTGACGAGAGATATCTAGCTTGCCAGATATCTGGATCCGAGCTGCCCAACTGGCAATGAGTGCTATGTCGAACAGCCAATGAGAACGCACGATACGGGGTGAGGGGAAACGCAGGAGAGGAGTGTAAAAAGGTGGGACAGAGGCATAATATGGTTTATATCAGAATACATCGGCACACACACACATGTTTTGCAGTATTTCTGACCTTATCGTTCTCTACAAAACATAACACCAACGCTGCATTGCAAAAAATATTTATTAACCTCCAACTCACTGTAGAACAATCCATGCTGGTCGTGTTGCCAAATCCACTCAGATACATTTTTTTCTTCTTCTTGATTTTACGCTGCACATCAGCGCACAAACTTTGATCGCTCGCTACTTGTTGACGTGCACTTTTGGACGTGGTATCATTAAACCCCTCATCACTTCTCGCGTGTGTTTTTATGACAAAACGTAGTTTGGGAGACCAGAGAAGCTCGCCTACGATTCCAGTTGTTGACAGATCGTGTAGTGTGAAACCCCCATCACCGATCAGTCGTGTAGTGTGAAATACACACCGACATGAAAGACTCCCGTGTAGACTGTACAGCGACCTGACAACTTGGAAAGTCGTGTAGTGTGAACTTGGCATAACCTGATTGCATGTCTTTGAATTGTGGAATTAAACTGGAGCACCCGGAGGAAGCTCACGCAGACACAGGGTGAACATGCAAACTCCACACAGAAAGGACCTGGATCTCTCCACCTGGGAATAGGACCCAGGATCTTTGTGCACTGATGTGGCTCCTTATGCCTGTGTAGGAACAAACAAACAATAACCTGAGCGAAAACTGACCGAAACAAACTAAAAACTAAATAAAAATTAGATGTAAAATAATTTCAATAATAATAATAATCATAATAATAACTGGTGTTGCACACATTCAGACAAGTGCATCCGTTTCCAAAGCATAGTGTATTTCTACATCTGCCACCTTTTGTTTTGGCATCATGTCCAAAAAACTAGCATTAAAATAAACTAAACAACATTTAATTAATATTTTTATTTGTTTATTAGGATTTTAACGTCATGTTTTACACCTTTGGTTACATTCATGACAGGAACGGTAGTTACTGGTTACACAAGGTTCATCAGTTCAAGGTTTTAATATCAAACACAGTCATGGACAATTTAGTATCTCCAATTCACCTAACTTGCACATCTTTGGACTGTGGGAAAAAACGATGCAGACACAGGGAGAACATGCAAACTCCACACAGAAAGAACCTGGATCTCTACATCTGGGAATAGAACCCAGGATCTTTGGTGCTACCCACTGATGTGGCCAAAACAAACTAAAAACAAAATAAAAATTAGATCTAAATAATTTTTAATAATAGTAATGATAATCATAATAATAATAAGCATAGTGTATTTCTGCATCTGCCACCTTTTGTTTTGGCATCATGTCCAAAAAACTAGTATTAAAATAAACTAAACAACATTTACTAAAGATATTTATTTGTTTATTAGGATTTTAACGTCATGTTTTACACCTCTGGTTACATTCATGACAGGAACGGTAGTTACTGGTTACACAAGATTCATCAGTTCAAGGTTTTAATATCAAACAGAGTCATGGACAATTTAGTATCTCCAATTCACCTCACTTGCACGTCTTTGGACTGTGGGAAAAAACGATGCAGACACAGGGAGAACATGCAAACTCCACACAGAAAGGACCCGGACCGCTCCACCTGGGAATCAAACCCAGGACCTTCTTGCTGTGAGGCAACAGTGCTACCCATTGAGCCACCTTACTAAAGATAAAACTAAACAAAGTAATAGATGAATAAAAATTAAAATCATGTGGACCAGTGGCACAGTTGTCTATTAAGCCAGATTGGAACCCAGATCTCAGCTGTCCTATACAGATGTGATTGGCTGTGTCTGAGGGGGGTTGGTTAAATTCATACAGTGGACTGGTCCTTGTCCAGGGTATTCCTGTCCTGGATCTAGTGTCTCTCAGTGGAACTCCACCTGTCACAGCCCTGACGAGGATAAAAAAACAGTTCTTAACGGCTGTTGTCTTCAGGAATCGAAATAATATATTTTTGCTGCATTACCCACCCCTAGTTGGCGCTTTGATTGGCCCATGCGGACTCTGCCCTGGCGAAGCACTTCAGCTATTTGCGGGGCAGATCTGCTCTCTGATTTCACGCTGCATCTCAGCAGCCAGAAGATGGCATGGTTTGTATGCAGTCTCCTAGAACTGGAGATAAAGCAGCCGTTCTATTAATAGGCACGTTAGAGTTCTGCTCAGCTGGAGAGCAAACAAGAGAAAAATGAATCACCGTAAATAAACCGATACTGACCCAGTATGCTTTTCTCAGATTTACTGATCTTTCATTTATATGTTTTTATGAACCTGTCAGGCACCTGAACAGAAAAGTTGGTTGCAATTCTGTTGTCTTACTTTGTGGGGGCTGCACAGTGGCTCGGTGGGTAGCACTGTCGCCTCAAGCAAGAATGTCCTCGGTTTGATTTCCAGGTGGAGCGGTCTGGGTTCTTTCTGTGTGGAGTTTGCATGTACTCCCCGTGTCTGTGTGGGTTTCCTCCGGGAGCTCTGGTTTCCTCCCACAGTCCAAAGACATGCAAGTGAGGTGAATTAGAGATACTAAATTGTCAACAGCAGATCATAAATGCTAGTAAGAAATAGGCAGGCCATGCTACAAACATAACCTTATACACTAACTTTTTAAACCGCATATTCTATTCAAGGTCACAATGGTGCTGGAGCCTATCCCAGCTTTCCATGGGTGCAAGGCAAACAGAAACACCCTGGACAGGGCACTATGAAACGCTTGATTGGCTTTCTAACAAGTTTGTGTTTTACTTCACAACGGAAAAGTTTGGAGGTTTTTAATTATAAGCACATTTACAAAATAACGGATTATATTCCTAATAGGACAACACATGATTATACATTTATTAGCATCTGGAAGAACATAAGCTAAGGTAAGCAGTGGTTAAGGTTTTTTTTGCTGTGTTTTGGATTTTGGCCGCTGTGCCGGGATTTATTGCGCGCTTTTGTTTTGCAATGAAAACAAAACGTATCAGTTTGTTTGTTTGTTTATTAGGATTTTAACGTCATGTTTTTAAACTTTTGGTTACATTCATGACAGGAACGGTAGTTATTCATTACACAAGGTTTATCAGTTCACAAGTTTATATCAAGCACAGTCTTGGACAATTTAGCATTGAGAACATGCAAACTCCACACAGAAAGGACCCGGACTGCCCCACCTGGGGTTCGAACCCAGGACCTTCTTGCTTTGAGGCGACAGTGCTACCCACTAAGCCACCTCAAGCAAGAAGCCGCCCACGTATCAGTTTAAGCTTTTAACTGGTACCTTCTTGTTACAGAAATCACATTCATTTGCACAATGACTAGAAAAGTAAAGGCACTAAGTAAAACGTCAAAATACAGTCGCTAATCTGTTGTTGTTGTTTTTTATCTGAACTTACAGATTATTTGTTTATTTCTACGCTACATTTCCAATATGTTTTGTGTACATTATATTGACTCATGACTTGACTCGGACTCGTATTTTGTGACTTGTGAACATCTCTGGTGTAGATGCTTGTAGATGCTGAGATCCACACCTGGTGGACTAACCTAATAGACCGCTGCACTTTCTAGTGCTTTTGTAAAATTTCATAGTGTATGTAAACTTATAGCTGTATGTTACTGTAACAACAGAGTTGAAAACTTTCACAAAACACAAAACCTGCTGAACTTTTTACAAGACCAGTTTCTTCTGAATGTATTGCAGTGGTCTTGCACTTAACATACTGTATTCTGAGCAGGTGGATGCTCAGTGAGACTAACAGGCACTGCAGCCTGATCATGGCTAGCTTGTTTTTAAACAGATTCAGACCGCCCCTGGCTGCTGTCAGGCTAGTTTTAGGTCAGGAGTTTTTGTCTGTGAGTGCAGTCAGGTGTTCAGTTTAGCATTGCTCTGGGAAGCAACCTGGACTAATGTGCAGAGCATAAGAGAAGACAAACTGAAGGAAATATAAACTGCAGATTTTATTTAAGACCTGTCTAGTTGTATTTCCACACTACATCATGGGATCTTACCTTTTAAGAACCTAAAATTTAACAGTATGTCATAAGCTGTGCACACCCACTGCTGTTCTGAATTTCTATAACTTAGCAGGAATTATACATATGAATTCATTAATAACACTTTTAAATGAATAATAAGGTACAAGGTTCACAGTAGTTAGAGTACTGTTATCTGTTTCCCAGTTCAGAACAGTACCCAGGAGGTTATGTTATCCATTGTGACCCTGCGTTAACAATCTAGTTTAATAGACTTACACACATTCATTCAGAGTGAGAGACTGGAGCACTGGAGGCCACAGCCATCAAAGAATACCGTTTCCATGAAAGGGTGTACATGGTCTGCAACAATGCTTAAGTAGGTGGTACGTGTCAAAGTAACATCCACATGGATGGCAGGACCCAAGGTTTCCCAGCAGAACATTGCCCAAAGCATCACACTGCCTCTGCCGGCTTGCCTTCTTCCCATAGTGCATCCTGGTGCCATGTGTTCCCCAGGTAAGCGGCGCACACACACGCAGCCATCCTCGTGATGTAAAAGAAAACATGATTCATCAGACCAGGCCATCTTCTTCCATTGATACATGGTCCAGTTCCGATGCTCACGTGTCCATTGTTGGCACTTTCGGCAGTGGACAGGGGTCAGCTTGGGCACCCTATGCAGCCCCATATGCAACAAACTGTGATGCACTGTGTATTCTGACACCTTTCTATCAGAACCAGCAATAACTTCTTCAGCAATTTGAGCTACAGTAGCTCGTCTGTTGAATCGGACCACACGGGCCAGCCTTCACTCCCCACGTGCATCAATGAGCCTTGGTCGCCCATGACCCTGTCGGCGGTTTACCACTGTTCCTTCCTTGGACCACTTTTGATAGGTACTGACCCCACAAGAGCTGCAGTTTTGGAGATGCTCTGACCCAGTCGTCTAGCCATCACAATTTGGCCCTTGTCAAACTCGCTCAAATCCTTACGCTCGCCCATTCTTCCTGCTTCTAACACATCAACTTTAAGGATAAAATGTTCACTTGCTGCCTAATATATCCCACCCACTAACAGGTGCCGTGATGAAGAGATAATCAGTGTTATTCACTTCACCTGTCAGTGGTCATAATGTTATGCCTAGTCGGTGTATATGTTTGTTTTCATATGTACTGGTATAAGGCTAAAATTACAATCAAGCCTCCTAAATTCTTGAACATGAATGGTGGAAAACAAGATTCAACCATTCCCTTGTTAAAGAACCAGTTCAGAACTAAGTCACTATTAGTGAATAAGTGTCGATTAAAGATGTATGAATGAGAGACGACTGTGCATGAACTCATCTCTATATCGCCAAAACACCTCAGTCAGATGTACAGTGCAGAAGGAGAGAGGTGTCAGATACTGAAAGGTGAAGTGATAGTTTTCATTAGTGTGTGTCGACAGTGTACTCTGTGGACCAGACCACTTGATTCTTTCATCTCTCTCAAACGCGGAGCTCTCTCGGCAGACAGAGCCCCGAACCAGAGAAGCTCCGGTTCGGATCGAAATGTTCTGCCGTGTCTCTTTAATTGCTTGTAATTGGACATGTTGGACCTGTAGCAGTTGGTTTAAACACACAGTCAGTGGATTTTGCAGTGATCAATGGCGACGACAGCTCCCCCACCTGACCTCCACATTTTAACAAACAACAAAGCTGGGGTTGTTGGAAGCTCTGTGCAGACAGTGTGGGATTAAATATTAGAAACAAGCCAAGGTGTGAAGAGCCAGGGAGAATACTGTTCATAATTATAATAATTATAAGAATTTAACCGTTTTCGGTACACGAAGGGAGATGTTAGTTGACATGCTAGCGCGCTGTGCCACCCCATCCCATTGGTTTGAATGGCAAGATGCTAACTGTTAGCTTAGTAAGCGAAACCTGATGGAATTGCTGTCTAAGTAGCGCGTTTCAATAACTTGCCTTATAAGTCATTGACTTATTAGAATCCTCTCTATTGAGGCAGCTGCCTACGTAGGCAGTAAGACAGCAAGGCAGCTCACTAGGTTTTCGAACACACCCACAGTCACTCATTTACCCCTAGTGGCATGTTTACTTTCTAAATGTTTTTGATGAAACATGCAAAACTCCTCACTCCTCAGTGACAGTAAACTAAAACCGAACCCAGATCTTCATGACCCATTTTACTCTGCAGCATCCACTGTTAGCCCGTTTTAACCTATGTAGAACGAGTTCTGTTCCATTTCGCAAACCTAACTTTGAACTGGGTGGCACGGTGGCTCGGTGGGTAGCACTGTCGCCTCACAGCAAGAAGGTCCTGGGTTCGATCCCCAGGTGGAGCGGTCCGGGTCCTTTCTGTGCAGAGTTTGCATGTTCTCCCTGTGTCTACGTGGGTTTCCTCCGGGAGCTCCTGCTTCCTCCCACAGTCCAAAAACAAGCAGTCAGGTTGATTGGAGACACTGAATTGCCCTATAGGTGAATGGGTGTGTGTATGTCTGTCTGCCCTGCGATGGATTGGCACCCCGTCCAGGGTGTTACTGTGTGCCTTAATTGCGCCCATTGTAAGCTGGGATAGTCTCCAGCACGCGCTTCAGTAGCTAGTTATACACTGATCAGCAATAACATTAAAACCACCTCATTGTTTCTACACTCACTGTCCATTTTATCAGCTCCACTTTATAGTTCTACAATTACTGACTGTAGTCCATCTGTTTCTCTACATACTTTTTTAGCCTGCTTTCACCCTGTTCTTCAATGGTCAGGACCCCCACAGGTATTAATCAGCTGGTGGATCATTCTCAGCTCTGCAGTGACACTGACATGGTGGTGGTGTGTTAGTGTGTGTTGTGCTGGTATGAGTGGATTAGACACAGCAGCGCTGCTGGAGTTTTTAAATACTGTGTCCACTCACTGTCCACTCTTTTAGACACTCCCACCTAGTTGGTCTACCTTGTAGATGTAAAGTCAGAGATGATTGCTCATCTATTGCTGCTGTTTGAGTTGGTCATCTTCTTCTAGACCTTCATCAGTGGTCACAGGACGCTGCCCACGGGGCACTGTTGGCTGGATATTTTTGGTTGGTGGACTATTCTCAGTCCAGCAATGACAGTGAGGTATTTAAAAACTCCATCAGTGCTCCTGTGTCTGATGCACTCATACCAGCACAACACACACTAACACACCACCACCATGTCAGTGTCACTGCAGTGCTGAGAATGCTCCACCACCCAAATAATATCTGCTCTGTGGTGGTCGTGGGAGAGTCCTGACCATTGAAGAACAGCATGAAAGGGGGCTAACAAAGCATGCAGAGAAACAGATGGACTACAGTCAGTAATTGTAGAACTACAAAGTGCTGCAATATGGAAAATGGACAGTAAGTGTAGAAACAAGGAGGTGGTTTAATGTTATGGCTGATCAGTGTATAAATCAAAAGTAATAGTACACACTGTAAAGATCTACATACAAACAAGTACTTGCATGATCAGAACACACTACAACAGGGCCTGTGGGTACATATGAAGATGTAATTCGGTGTACATGGTAAAGTTGGTATAGATAGTAAAGTGTAAATTGTAAAGTATGAATTATAAAAAAGAGTTGTATAGAAATTTAAGTAGTCCTTCGATCAACCCGACAGAATGTCATGGGGATAAATCAGGATTGTGAGCTAGGACTTATTACCTAGCATCAGTGCCTGACCTCAAAATTGCTTTTTTGACTTAATGGGCACATATTTCTTGTATTGTGAAAACCCTTCGTAGATGAGTGGAGGCTGTTATAAATGCAAATTGTAGTAATAATGCCCATAGATCTCATGGTTCATGGTATTTGCGGATTATTAGATGAATAAATTAATGAGTGGAAAAAACATGGGTTTGTCTTTTCCTTTAAAGGGCCACTGGAAATAAATAAAAATTGAACTGATCACATGATCAATTTAATTTGAACTTTTTCAGGATGACATTCCCCCATCCTTAAGGTACCATGGGTCACTGAAGGGTCTGATGAGTATGTGTAATGTAGATCATAACCAGGAATCTTAAAATAGTTTTCTATTTATTCTATTTGTTTTAAAAGACAGCAAGTGCAGCAAGTTAAATATGTGTTTAGTTTTGTTTAGATGGAAGTGGGTAAGGAAGGGAAGGAAAAAGAGAGGAAGTGACAGAGAGGAAGATGGATTAGGAAAGACCGTCCTTGCGCTGTCACTCATGCACATGGGCACTAACAAAGCGGCCCACTTCATAATGGCCCTTTAATTTGTTTTTCCTGACAAGGTCAGAGTGAGTGATGAGTGAAAGGCATCTACTTTACCTGCACTGACAGAATGAGAGTGGGAATACAAAATCAAAGCGAACACCGAAAGCTCTCGCGGTTCCTCGATGTGCACACGTAGCACTTCTGAGCAGCTCATTACCGGCGTGGAACTCTGGGCTGATGTCCTTGTACCAGGTTAAACTGTAACGCTTAAACCGTTGACTTACTGCAGCGTGGGTACTTTTAACATCCTACGACTTGAGCCAAACATCCCTGAGACGAACATCTGTTTGATCTATATTCTCAGCGGGAGGTGCATGGTTCTTCTTTTGAAGGTGAATCTGAGACACACAGAATCATGACTGTTTCAGAGACGTGATTTAATTTAAGCATTCGGGTGTTTAAATATGCAATGAATTGCGATCAAATGTAACTATACGAGTGTAAAATGTGTCGCTTTATTAAAACTGACAGAAACCAGGAATGCCACAGAAACCATTAACTGTTTTTCTATTTTATTTATGTATTTTCTCCCATTTGCTCCAAAATTTAGTGTAGTCAATTTGTCTTCCTTTGCTGGTGGATCCCTGATTGCAGTTGAGGTGAGTATATTGCTGCTCACGCCTCCTCCGACCCTTGTGCAGCCCTTAGCGGCCCTTTTTCACGTATGCATTCTGCACAGGCGCCTCTTTATCTACCAATCAGGGTCCTTACACAGCGTTTAAAGACCCCACCCACATAGTCCGGTTTTCCCCCCTAGCAGAAACGTGTCTGCTGCAAGCACTGCCAATTATGCCTGGTAGATGGCACCCAGCCGACTGGTGGCAACGCCGAGTTTCGAACCAATGAGTTCAGAATCTTGCCGTTGGTGTGCTCCTTTTTAACTTTAAACCAAAGTTAATGCGCTCAACCTAAATTGCCATTACAGTGGTACCTTGTAACTAGACGTCCCATAAACTCAAAATCTTTGAAACTCGACGGCCTTCATCAAGGAATTTGTACCCTTGAATTTGACACCTACCTTAAACTCGACGTGTGTGCGACCTCTGTTTTGTTCAGCGCTCGGCTTGAGCGGTGCAGTAAAACGTCATCAAAGTGTGAATTTGAGACGAATCTGCATTTGTGTGGAATAACCATCAAATTCACTCTGAAAGCTCCACATGTATCTGTGTTTATCTGGATTTTTCTCCTGTTTCACTTTTAAACTTGTGTTACAGCTCAAGGTTCTGAGAATTTTCTGAGAGTCTTAAATGCTTATGGTAAAAAAATAATGTTACAATGTAATAAAAGATCGACATAGAAACACTAAACCACTCTTTTTTATGCATTTTCTCCTTTTTTTCTCCCGACTTTTAGCACGTCCAATTTCCCTTTTGCATTACGCTTCCTCTCCACTAATGCCGATCCTCGCTCTGATTTGAGGAGAATTAAGCTAACCCACGCCCCCTTCGACACGTGGGCATCAGCCGAATGCATTTTTTCACCTGCACTAGGCGATCGCTAATGCGGATCAGCCCTGTGTACGGAGGGACACACCCTGATCAACGCACTCCTTCCCCGACCATGTGCAGGCGCCATCAGCCAGCAGAGGTCGTAGTTGCATCAGTTACGAGGAGACGACCCTATCCGGCTTACTACTACCCCACCCCTATATGAACAACAGGCCAATCGCCGGATGGCAGAGCTGAGATTCGATACAATGTATTCAAGATCCCCGCTCCAGTGTGCTAGCGTGTGTTTTACCACTGCGCCACCTGAGCAGCCCTACACTAAACCTCTCTTAATTATTAATGCTCATAAGTTCTCTCCACTAATGACATTCCTCACTTGTTGTTTTAATACAATGTCACATTAAGCTTTGAGCAACACCACACTCCATAGGTAATAATGGCACAGCCAGCAAAATAGCCAATTTGCCACTTCTCATGAGAATGTGCCCTTACTGTACGAAATACGATATTTCAAGATCAAGCATTTCCACAATTAACCAGCATAAGGAAACAATACAGTAAGTAAAGAAACAAGTAAAGTGCAGGTTTTATTGTATTTTTATTGATTTTTAACTGTTTTTAATTGTATTTCAGTGTTTTTATATTATATTTGTGTTATTTTCAGTGTATTAGTGTCAAAACAACCCCAACCCTATTATTTTACATTAGCCTAAAATATATGCAGTTCAATGGACAATGGAACACATTAACAGGTTTCCCTGTGTTGTGTACTTCCAAGAAAAGAAAACATTGGCTAGGTTTAAGAAGCTGAGCTGAAGCTGAATATAAATGGCATTCAGAAAACATGTCAAAGGAGTGATACATGCAGTGACTTGAATATTATTTAGATATAACACATGTCCAGCTGCATTCCCCCATGCTTTAGTTTATCAGAAGCAATTTTATTCTTATTCTTATTATTTTATTCTTTTTAATGATAACTTTTTTAACTTAAAATGTCATTATTGTTCACTTATCTGAGGCACCAGAAATGTAAACCAAGATGCACAGAAAAAAAAACTGTTGGGCCCTTGAGCAAGGCCCTTAACCCTCAATTGCTCAGACTGTATACTGTAAGTCGCTTTGAATAAAAGCGTCTGCTAAATGCCAAAAATGTAAATGTAAATGTAAATGGGCTTTCAGTCTGAATTGCTGTGGAGAATTGCTGTGGCTACTTTTAAAGTCCTCAGACTTGAGCCAGGATAACAGGCTGGTGAAGAAAGTGTGGCACGCTCACTGTAGTGGATTATTGAAATCTGTAGTGGATAAACAGTCACATCACTCTCAGTGACTGAGTTAAATATCTGATTACTGAATAAGACATGTATACACAAGCCATAATGAACCCATTAGAAATAAATTTGATGTACGCTTTATAGTTGAAAGTATGTGGACACCCCTAATAATTAGGTTCTAGTGGTTCAGCAACAATAATTACCAACCAGTGTGTAAAAATTATTTATTCATTATTAATCATTTATTTAGGGTTGCAGTAGGTACAAATCACCTGGCGAACAGTAGAAAACACGTGGGACAGGTTGCAAGTCCATCGCAAACATACACACATTCACACAAATTCACACACACACACACACACACACACACACACACACACACACACACACACACACACACACCTAGGACAGTTTTGTACTGTATATTCAATTAACCTGACTGCAGACAGAGCGGCACAAGGGCTAAATGAGTAGCACTGTCGCCTCACAGCAAGAAGGTCCTGGGTTTGGTCCCAGGTGGGGTGGTCTGGGTCTTTTCTGTGTGGAGTTTGCATGTTCACCCCGTGTCTGTGTGGGTTTCCTCCCACAGTTCAAAAACATGCAGTCAGGTTAATTGGAGACACTGAATTGCCCTATAGGTGTATGAGTGTGTGTGTGTGTGTATGTATGTGTGCCTTGTGCCCATTGAAAAGCTGGGATAGGCTCCAGCACCTGGCGACCATGACTGGATAAGCGGTTAAGAAAATGAGTGAGTAAGTGACTGCAGACACAGAGAGAACATGATAACTCCACACAGAAAGGATCCGGATTGCTTTCCCTGGCAACCGAACCCAGGACCTTCTTGCTGTAAGGCAACAGCACTAAATTAATTAAAGTAAGATATATGCTACCAACGTGGTAAAGATAGTCTGACGGGTTTGGTGTATAAAAATTCCAGTTGCCTGCATAAAAAGTTGACCTCAGCCCCACTGAACTTCTGGCCTCTCATCTAACATCAGACTGATTTGACTGTTCGGGAACAAATTCCCACAGTTACACTCTAGAATCTTATGAAAAACCTTCTTAGAGTACTGAATAAGGGGCCACTATTACTGGCCATGTTTTTGATGGCATGTACAAAAAGCTCATGTATAAAAAACCTCTCATCCAACATCAGTGTGTGACTGTTTTGACTTTTCGGGACTTAATTCCCACAGTTACACTCTAGAATCTTATGGAAAACCTTCTCAGAGTACTGAAAGAAGGGCCATTATTATTGACCATGTTTTGATGGGATGTACAAAAAGCCTCTCATCCAGCATCACTGCCTGACTGATTTGACTAATTGGGAACAAATTCCTGCAGTTACAATCTAGAACCTAACATAAAAACCTAAGAATTCTAAGAATTATGGAATTTTAAGAATCTACCTACCTATCTAAAACATATTGATAGAGACAAACAGAACCTGACAGCGTTTCTGAATAGAATTGATGTAAGGTTTTCTCTTCACATCATAGAGTTTGATGTTGAACTTTTGATGCAGGGACAAACTGTGTTAAGTGATAAAGGTTTTCTGAAGTACTCCCAAGCCTATGTGGCCATATTTATCACAATAGTATGACAATATGACAATAGTTTCTCATACAAAGTCATCCGAACTGGAGTGAAAATGTCAGACAATGTTCAAACCATAATGAAATTGCAAAAAGATGACATTCAGGCAGATAGCTGCAGCTGGGACGCAGCCACAGCAATCAATGGTAACACTATTTCTCAGTCCTAAAGGACACAAACTCAGTACGACACAAATGGACTGAAGCAGAATTGTTTTTACATCCCTCCAAGCTAACAGAGTGTTAGGTCGCTTTTCATGTTAGCACATTGGAACATTGTTCCTTGCCAGAGGTGACTAGCTGACTATGAAAACCAAACCACCTCTGCATTACGATGGAGGTCAGCTTTAAAAGAGCTTCCTGCATTATGCACACGCTGCCCCTGCTACCTGTTCTGTTCCATCCCACAATACAGCAGCACTTCAAAAAAAAACAACTGGACGTGCTGGAATGAAAAGATTTACTGCTTCTGATGGAGATTAGCACAATGGTGACAGAATGCAAATGACTAGTGGAGGCTATTAGCATTCATTTGAATTACATGTGTTTGAAACAACAAACAGGCAGATTGCAGCGTGAGGAGGTTTACTGATTTACCTTCAACACTCGATGATTTGAAAAGCTAAATTAGTTATCTAAAATAATGGCAGTATTAATTAATGTAATGCTCAAATTATTACAGGATAAATGGCACCAGAAAACATCTAGGCCAGCGGTCCCCAACCTTTTTTGCAGCACGGACCGGTTTCATATAAGATATAATTTCACGGACCAGCGAAGGTGGCAGGAATTACAATAGAATAACTATACAGTAGAATGGAAAATCAGTGTGAAGTGTTATGTTAGTCAGAAAGTTTGTATTAAACAAGTAGCCCTTCATATTACTTAGTACCCGTGTAGCAACCCTCTGTTAGGGCTAAACGCAGAATTGAAAGTAATAAGATTATCTGACCATAAATGCATTGTTGGTTGTCTTGTAAAAAGTAGCTGTTTATTTATTTAAGTTCAATAACATAGTTGCGTGGTTATTGATGCATTAGTCAATTATTTAAACCCACACTTCATACACTTTGCTATGGTGCCACCAATTACTTTGCCAACAAGAGAGTAGAACACTGTGGACCTCCAAATGGTCAGTGATTGGTCTGAAAGATATGAAACAGTGTTATTACTCGCTGTCACTACTTCTATTTCATATCTGCTCTTCCACCTGTGCACACATCTGCTCTCGAAAGTATCTCAGAACCAGACAATCTGACTCTGTGCCAACTCAAGCTTTCAGACGAAACAATTAATCAAATTATAATAAACAGATCATTTAATCGCTGAAATGATCTTCTACTGCAGCTGTAGGAAGAGTCTGAACCTATCGCTAGACTTGATTTTTAGGAGCACATCTGACCCGAGACGAGTGGACCCTGTCAGTGTGGTTTATTTCACTCCCCGAGACGAACATCTGTTTGATCAGTCTTCTCAGCGGGAGGCATGTGGCTCTTCTTTTAAAGGTGAATCTGAGACACACAGAATCATGACTGTTTCAGAGATGTGATTTAATTTAAGCATTTGGGTGTGTAAATATGCAATGAATTGTGATTAAATGTAAATATATGAATGTAAAATGTGTCGCTTTATTAAAACTGTCAGAAACCAGGAATGACGAAACAAGCACAAATGATAGTGGTGTGCGATACTGCAAAATTTGGTATTGATTTGATACCAAGTAAATACAGGGCCAGTATCGCTGATACCGATACCAATACCGATACTTTTTAATAATTAAGGTAGATGCATCATCAAATTGCTAAATCTGAATGGATTTTCATGACATTTAACTGTATTACTGTAATACATACATTTTTTGTAAGTAGCTGCTCTCAGTAGGGTTGTAGATAAATTCAGAGGGGAGCAAGGTGTGCATGTAAGATGTGAGAGGAGCGGAGTGTGCACACACGTCTTTACTTTTTGACGAAACGAGAGAAACGTGCTGAATGTATCAGAGGAAAAGTAAAACTAAAGTATCGGTCCTATCATACTAGTATCGATCCGATACCAATACCAACGTTGGTATCGATAATATCAATATTTGGATCGATCCGCCCACCACTAACATGTGACTTGAATAATATTTGGATGGTACACATGCCCAGCTGCATTCCCCATGCTTTCATTTATCCCAAGCAATTTTATTCCTTTTTCATTAAACTTTTTTAACATTACACCACTTAATACACTCAATTTAAATTGTTGTTATTGTTTAATCTGTTTTTTTTTTTATCTGTCTGTTTTTAAGCACAGAAACGCTACACTAATGCCATTTTGTGTTGTGTACTACCATGAAAAGAAAGCATTGGATAGGTTTAAAAAGCTGAGCTGAATATAAATGACATTCAAAAAACATGTCAGATGCTGCTTAGGTGGCGCAGCGGTAGAACACAAGAGCACACCAGAGCTGGGATTTCGAATACATTGTATCAAATCTCAGCTCTAACATCCAGCTCAGCTGGGCGGCCACATGAACAACGATTGGCTGTTGTTCACAGGGTGGGACAAGCCAGACCAGGGACCCTCATAACTGGCCCAGAGTGGGGAAATAATGCTGATCAGGGTGTGGCTCTCCGTACACAAGGCTGATCCGCGTATGAACTCGTTTCATGCAGGTGCAAAGATGCAGTCGGTACTGCACACGTGTCGGAGGGGGCATGTGCCATTTGCGAAGCTCCTCATTCAGCAGTGGAGGGTTGTATCGGTACAGGTAAAGCGTAACACAATCAGGGGGTGTGTTTGAAAACCTAGTGAGCTGCCTTGCTGTCTTACTGCCTACATACTGTAGGCACCTGCCTAAGTAGAGAGGATTCTAATAAGTCATTGACTTATAGGGCAGGTTATTCGAACGCACTGAAACACCGATTCCATCAGTTTTTTGCTAACTAAGCTAACACAGTTAGCCTCATGCTATTCAAACCAATGGGATGGGGTGGCACAACTAACATGTCAACTAACATCTACCTTTGTGTACCGAAAACTGTTAAATTAGCTGACAACACTGAATTTGCAAATGACACTTGTGCAAGTTTATACAAGTTACAAATCAATTATAATTTATTTACGTTTGAACATAACTCCGTTTGTTTCTCCGCACCGTCCGCCATGTTTTTTATTTTTCTGTGAGAAAAGTTGTGCCGCACTGAATGCTGGGATTGCCTTTACTGCTAAGGCAGCATCGGATGCTCACTCGTTGAATTTTTAAGATACCTTAGTAGTGAGCATATTAAGGTATCTAGGATTTCAAACAGCCTTCTTTTCGGGAGCGTGCGTAGGATGACGTAAAATGCTGTCTATGTAGAGAGATCACTAGGTTTTCGAACACACTTGGGGTAATTGGATACTAGATTGGGGATAAAATTGGGGGGAAAAAACATGTCAGAGAAGTGATGCACACAGTGACTTATTATTAATATACTATATATTATTTAGATATTACACATGCCCAACTGCATTCCCCCATGCTTTCATTTATTACAAGCAATTTTATTCCTCTTTCTTTAACTTTTTTAACATTAAACCACTGTTAATGTGCTTAACTTAAATTGCCATTATTGCTCACTTATCTGAGGCACCAGAAATGTAAACGAAGACGCACAGAGATGAAAAAAATGCAGTTAGAAATAAATGACCTTTCAGTCTGCATTGCCGTGCTGTTTCACTCAATGTTCAATAGTGTGTCTGGTTACGGCATTAAATCTGTCCAAAGCATATATAATCCATGCATAGTGGACCACTGTTATTACCTGCAAATGGCACTCAGTGGCATCGAGTGTGTGGTCGGTCTGTTGGTCTTTATTTGGCTGTGTTTATATTTAGTGTCTCCAGAGCGGATCTGGTCCGTCTACCAGACCTGGCACGGTTTTCACACCAGATGCCCTTCCTGACGCAACCCTTCTATTTCCATCCGGCTTGGGACCAGCACTGAGAGCACACTGACAAGTGCATCTCCCAATGGCTAGGCTGTATGGCCATCATGGCAACCTTCTCCCCCCCCCCCCCCCCCCCCAGACACAAACACAAACCAAAACACTCTTGGACATTAGCCAGCCATGTACACCAATCAGCCATAACATTAAAACCACCTCCTTGTTTCTACACTCACTGTCCATTTTATCAGCTCCACTTACCATATGGAAGCACTTTGTAGTTCTACAATTACTGACTGTAGTCCATCTGTTTTTTGCATGCTTTGTTAGTCCCCTTTCATGCTGTTCTTCAATGGTCAGGACCCCTACAGGACCACCACAGAGTAGGTATTATTTGGTGGTGGCGCTGATGGAGTTTTTAAACACCTCACTGTCACTTCTGGACTGAGAATAGTCCACCAACCAAAAACATCCAGCCAACAGCACCCTGTGGGCAGCGTCCTGTGTTCACTGATGAAGGTCTAGAAGATGACCAACTCAAACAGCAGCAATAGATGAGCGATCGTCTCTGACTTTACATCTACAAGGTGGTCCAACTAGGTAGGAGTGTCTAATAGAGTGGACAGTGAGTGGTCACAGTATTTAAAAACTCCAGCAGCGCTGCTGTGTCTTATTCACTCATATCAGCACAACACACACTAACACACCACCACCATGTCAGTGTCACTGCAGTGCTGAGAATGATCCACCACCCAAATAATATCTGCTCTGTGGGGGTCCTGGGAGAGTCCTGACCATTGAAGAACAGCATGAAAGAGGGCTAACAAAGCATGCAGAGAAACAGATGGACTGCAGTCAGTAATTGTAGAACTACAAAGTGCATATATAGTAGTAAGTGGAGCTGATAAAATGGACAGTGAGTGTAGAAACAAGGAGGTGGTTTTAATGTTATGGCTGATCAGTGTATGTGTATATGTACAACTAGTCTACAGCACAGCTGAGATTTGAAGCCTGGACCTCTGGTTGTTAGTGGTAGTGGGCTAGCGTACTTTACATCCACTTTCTTATAAAGTATGTGTTAATGTAAATATTACTAGAATAATAATAATTAGAAATACATTTGTACGTTATTTATGCAGTATTTTGTGTTGTTATTATTAATCTGTGTTTTTCCACTGTAACATAGTGGTGTTATTCCACACGTCCAAATCTAAAATCTGCTCATAAAAATCTGTTGTATCTATTTTTAAGCACAGAAACACTACACTAAGTGTCATTTTGAATTGTGTTTTACCAAGAAAAGAAAATTCTGGCTAGGTTTAAGAAGCAGAGCTGAAGCTGAATATAAATGGCATTCAGAAAGCATGTCAGAGGAGTGATGCATGTGGTGGCTTTAGAAAAGCTTTTGTGTAGCTAGAACAGAATTATAGGCATTATAGGCTACACACAGTAGGGGCTAGAAGTCTCAGACCACTAGTGAAAATCCTTTTATTTTGCATAGTTTGCTAGTTTTATATCCATCTAAGTGGTGAATTAAGTGTAATAAAATTACAAATTCAGTGTATTTATAGTGCTGATGTAAAAGTCTTTGCCTGTGGATACCGGGTCGACTATAATACCTAATAAATAAATAATAATACCATTTATTATGGGTGAAACTGTGCACATTTCATAGAATGATTTTTTTTTTATCTAGGTGGGTCATTAAGCAATGCTGCATTCTATTTGACTTGAACTTACATTAAAATAAACACCGACTAGGCATAACATTATGACCACTAACAAGTTGATGTGTTAGAAGCAGGAAAAATGGGCGAGCGTAAGGATTTGAGTGAGTTTGACAAGGGCCAGATTGTGATGGCTGGACGACTGGGTCAGAGCATCTCCAAAACTGCAGCTCTTGTGGGGTGTTCCCTGTCTGCAGTGGTCAGTATCTATCAAAAGTGATCCTAGGAAGGAACAGGCGACAGGGTAAACCGGCGACAGGGTTATGGGTGGCCAAGGCTCATTGATGCACGTGGGGAGTGAAGGCTGGCCCGTGTGGTCCGTTTCAACAGACGAGTTACTGTAGCTCAACTTGATGAAGAAGTTAATGCTGGTTCTGATAGAAAGGTGTCAGAATACGTAGTGCATCACAGTTGCAGGGCTGTTTTGGCAGCAAAAGGGGGACCAACATAATATTAGAAAGGCGGTCATAATGTTATGTTATGTTATTATTTTCTAAATACTTTGCGAAAAATGGTAATGGGTCGTAGTTTGGACACCCCTGTAGTAAATATTCTAAGTTAGGGATTCTGTCATCTCTCCCACTGTCTGACTTTGCTTCCACTTCTCATTGCTAAGCTTCCACCTAATCAAAAGTACCATACAATTTTAATTGGATATTGTTTTGGCTCTCTGACCTGGTGGAGCAGGTAAGTCCCAAAACACACCGAAACAACAATGAAAGCATTTATCACGTGAATGAACTTGCTGCATGGTGTGCCAAAGATAGAGACTTTCTGCATTTGTCTCTTTGACAGTTGAGGCTAACAGTCACTGCATAATAATACGTACCTGACACAGAACCTTCCTCACTTGGCAGGGTCAATCTAAAAAGCTTGTTACTAGAAGACAAGCACAGATTTTATTTTAATGCTACAGACTTTGGATACATTCTTCATTCAGGAGTACAGTATTATCACTGTCTTATAAACAGATTGTTTATTATTCAGTTATTTATCTTAAAGTAGGGTGGCCATATTTTAGTTTTCAAAATAGAAGACACTTGGACTGCAGGATGGCAGCATGGATCAGACGGACATCTACACTGGATGGAAGTTTTGCTTCCTTTGATCTGTAGCTGTTATGATTCTCCTTTGTGTGAAATGCAAAAACTCCCTTTGCAGCAGTAACATCATTTTCTGTCCTTACCTGACGAACTCTTTCCTTTAGCTGCAGTTTTTTGTTTATGCATTTTCTCTCCTTTTTCTCCCTTTTTTTTAGCGCGTCCAATTGCCCTATTGCGTCATGCTTCTTCTCCACCAATGCCGATCCCTGCTCTGATTGAGGAGAATGAAGCTAACCCACGCCCCCGCCGACACGTGGGCAGCATGCCGTATGCATCTTATCACCTACACTTTGACGAGTGCAGTGCAGCTCAGCGTTGTGTACGGAGAGACACACCCTGAGAGCACTCTTTTCTCATCTTTGTGCAGGCGCCATCAATCAGCCAGCAGAGGTCGTAATTGTACCAGTCATGGGAGAGAGACCCCTTCTGGCTTAGTCCCGTCCATATCTGAACAACAGGCCAATCGTTGTTCTGTGGCCGCTCAGCCTTAGACGGCAGGCAGAGCTGAGATTCGATACGATGTATTCAAGATCCCAGCTCGGGTTTTAGCGTGTGTTTTTACCGCTGCACCACCTGAGCGGCCTGGCACCTTTATTTAACGCTGACACGTACGATTGTATCTCACACTTTTCATAATGTTTTCCATCAGTTATGTGTTAGCAATAAGGGTTAGAGCTATTCACAGGGGTCTTGTGCTGCTAATTGCTGTAAATATTAAAGATTTTGGCATTTTAAAAATATTGCAACTCCCAGTACCAGACCAGTCTCACTTTTGCGACTACATTCCATTTCTGTTCGTTTTAAAGTACTGAATAATTTATACTTGTTGATTAATAATTGATTTTAAATAAATAGTAGTACACTGGGTTTACTAGAGGATGTACTCTGCAATGTTTGCCTTATCACCCGTTCCATGTGATACACTATTAGCCGACTATTTTCAGACTACAGTGTGAGTATCTGATCAATTGTATTGTTATACAGTTACTGCAGGCATGAAGCATTTTGAAACACTACTCATTATATTCAGTTATAAATAACGTTCCTACACTGAGCTCATGGAAACCTAATCTACATCACTGTTCAACACGCCAGCCTGGGGTTGCTGGGAGCAGAAATAGAGGTTAGAGTTTCTATGCCGTGAGTCGAGCGGAATATTAGGATCTTCTTTACCCAAGAGGAGCCAGACAGCCCTCTGTGACCCAGATGAAATGAGAATGAAAGGAAAGAACTCGGCGAGATGCGTCACAGAGTCTGTATCTAATATAGAAGCACAAAGCGTGTATTCCCGAAAGAAGGAGCTGTTGTCGAGTCAAAACTTGTCAAAATGGAGTGTGGTAAAAAAAAAAAAAAGAAGTGGAGACTAGTTCATGTAATATACACTATATTGCCAAAAGTATTCACTCACCCATCCAAATCACTTCCATGGCCACAGGTGTAAAAAACCAAGCACCTAGGCATGCAGACTGCTTCTACAAACATTTGTGAAAGAATGGGTCGCTCTCAGGAGCTCAGTGAATTCCAGCGTGGTACCGTGATAGGATGCCACCTGTGCAACAAGTCCAGTCATGAAATTTCCTCACTAGTAAATATTCCACAGTCGACTGTCAGTGCTATTATAACAAAGTGGAAGCGATTGGGAACGACAGCAACTCAGCCACGAAGTGGTAGGCCACGTAAAATGACAGAGCGGGGTCAGCGGATGCTGAGGCGCATAGTGTGCAGAGGTCGCCAACTTTCTGCAGAGTCAATCGTAACAGACCTCCAAACTTCATGTGGCTTTCAGATTAGCTCAAGAACAGTGTGTAGAGAGCTTCATGGAATGGGTTTCCATGGCCGAGCAGCTGCAGCCAAGCCTTACATCACCAAGCGCAATGCAAAGCGTCAAATGCAGTGGTGTAAAGCACGCCACCACTGGACTCTAGAGCAGTGTAGATGTGTTCTCTGGAGTGACGAATCACGCTTCTCCGTCTGGCAATATGATGGACGAGTCTGGGTTTGGTGGTTGCCAGGAGAACGGTACTTGTCTGACTGCACTGTGCCAAGTGTAAAGTTTGGTGGAGGGGGGATTATGGTGTGGGGTTGTTTTTCAGGAGTTGGGCTCGGCCCCTTAGTTCCAGTGAAAGGAACTCTTAATGCTTCAGCATACCGAGAGATTTTGGACGATTTCATGCTCCCAACTTTGTGGGAACAGTTTGGGGATGGCCCTTTCCTGTTCCAACATAGCTGCCACCAGTGCACAAAGCAAGGTCCATAAAGACATGGATGAGCGAGTTTGGTGTGGAAGAACCTGACTGGCCTGCACAGAGTCCTGACCTCAACCCGATAGAACACCTTTGAGATGAATTAGAGCGGAGACTGTGAGCCAGGCCTTCTCATCCAACATCAGTGTCTGACCTCACAAATGTGCTTCTGGTAGAATGGTCGAAAATTCCCATAAACACACTCCTAAACCTTGTGGAAAGGCTTCCCAGAAGAGTTGAAGCTGTTGTAGCTGCAAAGGGTGGGCCGACATCATATTAAACCCTATGGATTAAGAATTAGACGTCACTCAAGTTCATATGCGTGTGAAGGCAGATGAGTGAATACTTTTGGCAATATAGTGTATGTAAGTAGTAATGATGGTAAATGTTTCAGTTTCTCATTCATACCGGAACAGCATGAAGAGGAGTAAGAAAAATGAAAAGAAAATGAAGAACAATCTATAATTCTTATCATGATGACAAACTCAAGGTGTTCGAGGTCTCATGTAATGAGAATTTATTTCACAGCAGCACATGGCATTGAGAAACAAGCGGCGGACAAATCGTGATGGTTTGACACTTGGTATGAAAGCCTTTCTCTGAAGATAAATCAAATACACAGTGAGACAAATTTTCTTTCACATTCACATTTTGGTGAAAATAGATGTTAGCAAATGTACGAAAGAAAAAAAAGACTGCTATGTGTCATTTTTTAACAACCCAAAATCAAAAAAAGATGGGACAGCATGGAAAATAAAAATAAAATAAAAATACAGAGTTTCTTACATTTACTTCGGCTTTTATTTGATCACAGACAGGATGAACCTGAGATATTTCATGTTTTATCTGCTTAATTTCATTTCATTTATTAATAAACATCCATTCCTGCATTTCAGGTCTGCAACACATTTACCACTTTGTAATGTTACCGTTCCTTTTCACCACACTTAAAAAACGTTTTGGCACCGAGGAGACCAAGTGATTTAATGTTTCAGCTTTTATTTTGTCCCATTCTTCCTGCAAACACGTCTTAAGATGTGCAACAGTACGGGCTCATCGTTGTCACATTTTTCATTTAAAAATTCTCCACACATTCTCTATTGGGGACAGGTCAGGACTGCAGGCAGGCCAGTCCAGTACCCATACTCTCTTCTTCCACAACCATGCCTTGTGTAATATGTGCAGCATGTGGTTTTGCATCGTCTTGTTGAAAAATGCATGAACGTCCCTGGAAAAGATGACGTCTTGAAGGCAGCATATGTTGCTCTAAGATCTCAATGTATTTTTCTGCATTAATGCTGCCATCACAGAAGTGTAAATGACCTTTGCCAAGGGCACTGACACAACCCTATACCATGACAGACCCTGGCTTTTGGACTTGTTGCTGATAACAGTCTGGATGGTCCTTTTCGTCTTTGGTCCGGAGCACATGGCGTCCATTTTTTCCCAAAAATAACCTGGAATGCTGATTAATCTGACCACAATATATGTTTCCACTGTGTGATGGTCCATCCTAGATGCCTCCGAGCCCAAAGAAGTCGACACCGCTTCTGAAGATGGTTAACATAAGACTTCTTTTATGTACTGTAAAGTTTAAGGTGACATTTGTGCATGTAACTCTGTATTGTAGTGCTTGATAAAGGTTTGCCAAAGTAATCCCTCACCCATGTGGTTATATCAGCTGTTGTTGAGTGGCGGTTCTTGATGCAGTGGCGTATGAGGGATTGAAGATCACGGACGTTCAGCTTAAGCTTGCACCCTTGGCCTTTATGTACTCAAATTCCTCCTGATTTCTTGAATCGTTTAATGATATTATGCACTGTAGAGGGAGAGATATGCAAATCCCTTCCAATCTTTCTTTGAGGTTAATTGTTTTTAAACATTTCAATAATTTTCTCACACATTTGTTGACAAACTGGAGATCCTCTGATCATCTTTGCTCATCAAAGACTCAGTCTTTCATGGATTCTGCTTTTGTACCAAACCATGATTACAATTATTTGTTGACATCACCTCTTTGGAATCACACCATTATTTAGTTTTTTTTTTTTACCTCATTACTAGCCCTAAATTGCCCCCGTCCCTGTCACGTGGGTGAAGAAGGGAGGACTCAAATGCAGGAATAAGATAAAAAGAACTTTTATTTTTGTTTTTTAAATAATAATCAATAGAAAAATAAAACAGAGAAATAATAAAGCAAACCAAAAAACCGATCGGAACCTCCGACGGAAGGCTGCGGGTGCAGCGAACAAAAAGCACAACAGGACGGACGCGAACCCCGGTCTCCGTAGTGAGAGCCGGGAGCGTTAACACCGCGCTAACGCGGCACTGAAAAACGAAAGCGCGTTAGCGCTGAAGACGCTGCTGTAAGCCGAGGCGAGAGGGAAGGGCTCCGCTTAACGCCAACCCCGGAACAGCGGCAGACATTCGGGGAAAACTATTCGGAGTGCGACGAGCTCACGGTCACGGGGCAGAGGCACTCCGACCTGAAAGGAGGAAAAAAGACAAGCACAGTTAGGCAAGGTTAACTTGCGAATTCGAACCGGGATCGCTGGCAGACCGACCGAACGCTGTACGGGGTCGCCACCCAACGGTTACCGAATTCGATTACGGCGTTCAATAAGAGTTCTAATAGCGGAGCTATACACCAGCGCCACACAGAGGCACGGCGTGCAACCGCTAATGCTAATGGCTAAAGCGACAAACAAACAGCAGTTCGCGGACTGCCCGGCGTCGCACCACCCAATTTCTAAGAAGTAAAGAAAATCCTCAATACCTCAAACCTTGCGGTTTTTACCTACCCGAATGGCCTTGCGCCACCAGGGCTACCACCTATGGCTAAGAAATAGTGTGGACGAGCTACCACAGGAGACGAAAACAAACAGAAGGTGCGACACCCGCAGCTGTGTGGAGCTGGTTTAAATAGTCAGCCCCACAGGTGCGGGCGATCAGCCCTAATGAGTAACCCACTACTTAGGGCTTTGTTTTCTGAGCTCTGTAAGACCTGTTTCGCTGGGAACCCGGGGCACGTTCACCAGCTACTACAGGCTTCGTTATAGAACCCCCTCCTCTAGGGACAGCACCTGAGGTCCCAAGACCCGCAGCTCGGTTCCGTCGGAACTCGCGGATCAGTTCAGGGTCCAGGATCTGACGAGCCGGTACCCAAGAACGTTCCTCAGGGCCGTAACCCTCCCAATCCACCAGGTATTGGGTGCTACCCTGAACCTTCCTGCTATCCAGCAGTCGGCGGACCGTGAAGGCAGGGGCACCCTGGATGATACGAGGGGCGGGAGGTTTGGGAGGGGGTAAAACTCCCCCGCACACAAATGGTCGGAGATGGGAGACATGAAAGGTTGGATGCACTTTCATGTGGGGAGGAAGCTCCAACCTATACGTCACCGGGTTTATCCGCTTTACCACCTTGAAAGGACCAATGTACTTGGGTGCCAACTTATGTGGGGCACCTCGAACGGGGAGATCCCTCGTCGAGACAAGTACTCTTTGGCCTGGCCGGAAAGTAAGAGCCGGCTGTCGCCTGCGGTCAGCTTTGCGCTTCACAGAGCGCTGGGTGGCTATAAGAGCCTGCCTAGCCTTGCGCCAGGCGGCGCGGCAGCGGCGGACATGAAGCTGTACAGACGGGACCGCTACCTGCTGCTCCTGCTCAGGAAAGAGCGGCGGAGGGTACCCGAACTGAGCTTCAAACGGTGACATGCCAATCGCCGAATGCTGCAGGGTGTTGTGAGCAAACTCTGCCCACATCAGTTTATCCGACCACGTGGTTGGATTCCCTGCCGTCAGGCACCTGAGCATCTTGCTCAGATCCTGGATAAGCCTCTCCGACTGCCCATTCGACTCCGGGTGGTAACCGGAGGATAAGCTGGCCGTAGCGCCAATAAGTTGGCAAAAGGCTCGCCAGCACTGACTCGCAAACTGCGGGCCCCGATCTGACACAATGTCTGATGGGACCCCATGCGCTCTCACCACATGTTGAAGGATGATTTGCGCAGTACCCATGGCGGATGGCAGCTTGGGCAGCGGAACAAAGAGGCAAGACTTGGTGAACCGGTCGACAATTACCAATACCGCCGTGAACCCTCTGGACTTTGGCAAGCCTGTCACAAAGTCCAGGGAGATGTGGGACCACGGTCTAGCAGGTATTGGCAACGGATGGAGAAGACCCCTCGGGCGTTCTCTGGGGCTCTTGTTCAGAGCACACACAGAGCAGGCACGGACAAAGTCGCGTACCTCATTCTCCATCCCCGGCCACCAAAATCTTCGGCGCAGCAAAACCAGGGACTTAGTCACGCCTGGGTGCGCCGCAAACGGGGAAGCATGAGCCCACTCAAAAACCTGACGCCGTACGGATGAAGGTACGTACAGTCTGTCAGGAGGTCCCCTACCGGGGGCGGGTTCAGCCCTTTGGGCATCCCGAATGACCTTAGAAATACCCCAGGTGACTGGGGCAGCTATCTGGGTCGAGGGGATCACGGGATCAGGTCCGGTCTCCGGCTTAGTCGGTTCCCACTGTCTAGACAGGGTATCCGGCTTAACGTTCTTGGATCCCGGTCTGAACGACAGTGTGAAGTGGAACCTTCCGAAAAATAGGGACCACCGGGCCTGACGTGAGTTCATCCTCTTTACTTGCTGGATGAACGACAAATTCTTGTGATCTGTCCAGACAAGAAAAGGATGTTTGGCCCCCTCGAGCCAATGTCGCCACTCCTCTAAAGCCAATTTAATGGCTAGCAGTTCCTTGTCTCCGACCGGGTAATTCCGCTCAGCCGGAGTCAGGCGGTGCGAAAAGAAGGCACACGGATGCAGCTTCTTTCCTGGCCCCACTCTCTGGGACAAGATTGCCCCTACCCCGATCTCTGAGGCATCCACTTCGACCACGAAGGGTTCATCAGGATCAGGCAACTGCAAGACTGGTGCAGTTGTCAAGAGAACTTTTAGCTTATCAAAAGCTTGTTGGGCCTGCACCGACCAATTGAAAGCGCCCTTGCCAGTAAGGGCCGTCAATGGAGCAGCGATAGAGCTGAAGTTCTTAATAAAACGCCGAAAAAAGTTAGCAAAGCCCAAAAACCTTTGCAGTTGGCGTAAAGAACTCGGAATTGGCCATTTCTCCACCGCAGATACTTTAGCCGTGTCCATGCGCAGGGTGCCCTTGGAAACCACAAACCCCAGGAACGAAACCGTGGGGGAGTGAAAGACGGACTTCTCCAGCTTGACAAACAAATGGTTGTCGAGCAAGAGCTGGAGAACTCGTCGGACATGCCCTAGGTGCTCGTCGATGGATCGACTAAAGATAAGAATATCGTCTAAGTAGACATAGACGAATTTACCAAGAGTCTCCCGTAAGACTTCATTGATAAATCTCTGGAAGACTGCGGGGGCATTCATTAACCCAAACGGCATCACCAGATACTCATAGTGGCCAGTGGGCGTAATGAACGCAGTCTTCCATTCATCCCCCTGCCGGATCCGGATCAAATTGTACGCGCTGCGTAAATCGAGCTTTGAAAAAATAGACGCTCGCTGAAGGCCGAGGCGAGAGGGAAGGGCTCCGCTTAACGCCAACCCCGGAACAGCGGCAGACATTCGGGGAAAACTATTCGGAGTGCGACGAGCTCACGGTCACGGGGCAGAGGCACTCCGACCTGAAAGGAGGAAAAAAGACAAGCACAGTTAGGCAAGGTTAACTTGCGAATTCGAACCGGGATCGCTGGCAGACCGACCGAACGCTGTACGGGGTCGCCACCCAACGGTTACCGAATTCGATTACGGCGTTCAATAAGAGTTCTAATAGCGGAGCTATACACCAGCGCCACACAGAGGCACGGCGTGCAACCGCTAATGCTAATGGCTAAAGCGACAAACAAACAGCAGTTCGCGGACTGCCCGGCGTCGCACCACCCAATTTCTAAGAAGTAAAGAAAATCCTCAATACCTCAAACCTTGCGGTTTTTACCTACCCGAATGGCCTTGCGCCACCAGGGCTACCACCTATGGCTAAGAAATAGTGTGGACGAGCTACCACAGGAGACGAAAACAAACAGAAGGTGCGACACCCGCAGCTGTGTGGAGCTGGTTTAAATAGTCAGCCCCACAGGTGCGGGCGATCAGCCCTAATGAGTAACCCACTACTTAGGGCTTTGTTTTCTGAGCTCTGTAAGACCTGTTTCGCTGGGAACCCGGGGCACGTTCACCAGCTACTACAGGCTTCGTTATAGTCCCAACTTTTTTTGGAATGTGTTGCAGGCCTGAAATGCATAAATGGATGTTTATTAACAAATTAAATGAAGTTGAGCGGATAAAATATGAAATATCTTGGGTTCATCCTGTCTGCAATCAAATTAAAGTCAAAGTAAATGTAAGGAACACTGTGTTTTTATTTTATTTGCATTTTCCATGCTGTCCCAACTTCTTTTCTGATTTGGGGTTGTATATTTGTATTATTTTTATAGTATTTTGTAGTAGTTGTATTAGTTCATTTTGTTCAACTACTGGAGTATTTGTCTATCTATCTATCTGTCTGTCTGTCTATCTGTCTGTCTGTCTATGTATATGTCTGTCTGTCTGGATGTTTATTTATCTATCTATCTGTACGTCTATCTCTCTGTCTGTTTGTCTATCTATCTGTCTGTCTCTGTCTATCTATCTGTGTCTATCTATCTATCTATCTATCTATCTATCTATCTATCTATCTATATGTCAGTCTGTATGTCTATCTGTTTATTTATCTGTCTGTCTGTCTATCAAATCATCTATCTACCTTTTAGCAAAGGGTGTGGCTTCAACACCTAAAATTGTGTCTACAAACATTCTGCTATATAGTGTATAGAATATGAATCACAAAGACATGCATTAAATCTAATGCAGCATCTCTTTAATGAAATATTTTTCATCTTTTCTAAATAATTTCCTGCACTGAAAGAACATTTTTATTTTGTTCGACTGACTAACAAAGAAAAAATCACTAGTAATTTAAGAGTAATTTAATAGTAATTTACTGCAGCCTTAAGAGATGTAAGTCCTCTAAAAAAGATGTGTTTATTCTATCCTCTGTTACTATACAGCAGATACATGTACTGCTTTCTTGTTTCATAACTCAGGCTGTCATAACAAGCAAAGCTCTAATACATGCACTCACAAAAAAATTTTCATTTGCACTCCTGTAATGAAATGGCAATTTAGACTCGGCGTAAATGGGTCGGGATGAAGTCGGATGCTTGAACCTGGAGACAGGCATCTTGTCTCGGCTGCTCCCATGGGGAGACGGAAATAGAGGTGAGGAGAATATGCACAGTCATCCACAGGCCTACGGAGATATGAAAAATACATCAGGACACACATCATTTAAATATGTCTAACAGATATTAAAATTTTTAAATGTTTCTTTAGTTTTTTTGTTGTTGTTTTAGAAGTCAGAGGGTACATAGAAGGTGACAGGGTCTAGAAAGATGGGTGTAGACCTCTAACCCTTTAGCTCAGCGTCAGCATGTGTTAACATTAGTTACGTGTGACAATTATATATATATATATATATACAGTATATATATGCATGTCCACACATATTTTGATTTGGGACATGGCCTCTTCTTGTGACGCATCATAAAATGCTGGAATACCCTACGTAGTGCACTTCATAGGAACAACTGGGGTGAATGGAACGCTTCTACAGGATTGGTAGGATCGCTACTGGTTGAAAGACTGTTTTCTAACCCAATCAGACCTTCTGATTTTAATTTTTAGTAAGAAATGCTGTTATTTGCATTGATGATGTGATAAGGAAATGCTTGATTGGCTTTCTAACGAGTTTGTGTTTTACTTCACAACCGGGAAAAGTTTGGAGGTTTTTAATTAGAAGCACATTTACAAAATAACGAATTATATTCCTAATGGGACACACGCTTATAAATTTAATAGCATCTGGAAGAACATAAGCTAAGGTAAGCAGTGGTTATGATTTTTTTTGCTGTGTTTTGGATTTTGGCCGCTGTGCTGTGATTTATCGCACGCTTTTGTTTTGGAATGAAAACAAAACGTATCAGTATAAACTTTTAACTGGTACCTTCTTGTTACGAAAATTACATTCATTTGCACAATGACTAGGAAAGTAAAGGCACTAAGTAGAACGGCAAAATACAGTTGCTAATCTGTTGTTGTTTTTTATCTGAACTTACAGATTATTTGTTTATTTCTACGCTACATTTCCAATATGTGTTCTGTGTATATTATATTGACTCGTGACTTGACTCGAACTCTAGTCTGAAGACTTGTGACTTAACTCGGACTCTAGCCTAAAGGCTTGTGACTTGACTTAGACTTGTATTTTGTGACTTGTGAACATCTCTGCTTTAGCTTAATAGTACTGTGCAGTCACACAAGCTTCTTGTCATGTCAGATTCATTTAGATGGATTTTGCCACGATCCTCAATTCTAAAGCACAAACTTGGCTGGTCCTGGAATCCTGGGATTATACACCGAACAGGTACTCAGTACTTCACACTTACTCAATGATTTACACTTATGGGCTATTAAGTAGCCAGGGAGGAGAACTGGTGTATCAGTATACATTCAGACATAGGAAAGCATACCAGAACCGGAGCCAAGGATCAAACCTGGCCTCTGGAGTCGTGTAAAACCAAGCCAACCCATACCAACCTTGCACCACTGTGTGACCCAAAGAGTTTAGGTAAAGTGCAGGGTTTGGCTGTTCATATGTACTCGATTGGGACAGTAGTAGCCTAGTGGGTAGAGCTGTGTGTTACCAACTAGAAAGTTGTGAGTTCAAATCCCAGCTTTGCTGAGCAGCCACTGTTTGGCCCTTGAGCAAGGCCCAAAACCCTCTCAGCTACAATCAACAGCTTTTTGTTTATCATTTATTCATAAAGGTGGCAAGGCAGCTTGTGGGTAGTACACAGCGTCACCTCACAGGTCCTGGGTTTGATTCCCAGTTAGAGCTGTTTGGTTAATTTTTTCCTAAAACATTTTTCATTGACGTAGCATTAAAGTGTCTTATGCTTACTGGTTAATTTGCACTATAAGGTGGTCCTAGCAATCCTACCGCAATTCAGTTAGCAATCGGTTAGTCAAAATGTTCAGGATGTTGAAGTCTAAGTCAGCTAAAAATGCCTTTAAAAGGAGTTTAACAGGCGTTGAGTTTCAAGGTATTTTCTCCCATATAGATGTATGGGAAACCTGTTAATGCGTTCCATTGTCCCGTGGAACTGCATATATTTAATTATATTAATATTATATTATATATATTAATACTAAAATTGCAGCCACTGTTTGGCCCTTGAGCAAGGTCCATAACCCTCTCAGCTACAATCAACAGCTTTTTGTTTATCACTAATTCATAAAGGTAGCAAGGTAGCTCGTGGGTAGCACACAGTGTCGCCTCACAGGTCCTGGTTTGATTTCTAGGTAGAGCAGTCTGGGTCCTTTCTGTGTGGAGTTCTCCCCTTGTCTGTGTGGGTTTCCTCCTACAGTACAAAGACGTGCAAGTGAGGTGAATTGGAGATACAAAATTGTCCATGACTGTGTTTGACATTAAAACAACTTGAACTGATAAACTTTGTGTAAGCAGTAACTACCCATCCTGTCATTATTGTAACCAAAGTGTGTAAAACATGATGCTAATCTTAATTAATTGATGAATAAACTATTGCAGCTCTGGTTGAATTTTTACAGTTTTCTGCTCTCACTAATTGGAAAGCAGCATGTCGGGGCATGCTACAAGCAGCATCCAGAGTTCTTTCCCTGGCACCTTTTGTTATATCTCACCCATATCCTGTCAAATCTACACTTTCTCTAATAACACCTCACCTAAAGCAACTTTACTCCACTCACTGACACAATTTATGACGAACCAGGTAGATGTACCAGGTTCTCCCCAGCTGGAAATGTTTGCCAAGTAGGAAGGACGGGGGATCCCACGAGACATGAGCCAAGTTTCATCAGGAAGAAGCCTTGTCAGATTTTACCAAACGTTACAAATGTGTTCCCAGCAGACACCGACCAATGCAGTCGTTTACAAAAGTGCAGGAAAAATAAACATCTGAGCTTCACTGAGGTGGGAAAAAGACAAGCTGGATGTTTTGTTAGCCAAGAGACAAAATGAAGAAACTGGCAGGAAACAAATGGTTTGTTTTCCAGGTCTGGAGGCAACTGAAGGTTTTCTATAGAGCAGACTGAAAATACTGGTAGCGCTTTTCCACCAAAAGAACCCTGGTTCTTGAACTGGTTCTGTTCGGGTGTCTTCGAACCTTGGTGTTTTGTAGAGAACTGACCTGCGTTTCCACCAGTTTTTGGGAACCAAACCTGCGTCATCAGTGGTGGGGCTTACACAACGAAAGTAAATATATACATGTAGATTATGTGCGAGCATTTGTGCTGTTGTTACAGATGTTAGTTTTTATGCAAAAAGCATCGCTCAGCTATTGGTGATAAGAAGACGTAGACGTGTTTTTTGCAGTTGTTGTTTTCTTTAGTTCATTGACGTGAGAAGCATTTTGCGCTTCGCTCTCACCGCGACCCTTGGCGCAAATAGCCGATTTGCTCAGCGCTCAGTTTGAGCGATAAAACATCACTAAAGTTTCATGACACAATATCAGTGAATATCAGTGGCAAACTGGCTCAAAATGTAATCAGGTGAACTCTAAAAGATGAAAGTGCAGCGCAAACGTGGTTTAGCAGCTTCTCATGTAAAAGCACCCAAACCTCTACACTGTGACACGCCCACAGATGATGTCACGGTTCGCCCTGAAAAACCAAGTATTCTGTGGTGCCAGATTAGAACGCCAGATTAGAACCAGATTAAAACCCTAGTTTGCTGTCTGGAACCTCTTTTTTTGGTGGAAAGTTCTTGAACCGGGACGGAGCCGGATCTGTGATGAGTGGTTGAACCCCGCCTGGAGTTTAGTACTTACTTCCTTTTGACCTAAAGAACTCTGGTTCTTGAACTAGTTCTGTTCAGGCTTCTTAGAACGTTGGTGCTTTTTAAGGAACCAGTCTGAGTTTTCACCAGTTTTTGTAAGCCAAGGATGCGTCATGAATGATGGGAATTGCGCAATGGAAGTAAATGGTACTAACATGATGCCGGAGGGTGCGTTTGTGCTGCTGTTACAGATGTTCAGCAAGAAGGTCCTGGGTTTGATTCCCAGGCTGAGCAGTCAGGGTCCTTTCTGTGTGGAGTTTGCATGTTCTCCCCGTGTCTGTGTGGGTTTCCTCTGGGAGTTTTGGTTTCCTCCCACAATCCAAAGACATGCAGTCAGGTTAATTGGAAATACTAAAAGTGTCTGTGACTGTGTTTGACATTAAAATATGATGTTAAAATCCTTATATATAAATAAATAATGCAAAAAGCTAGCATAGATCAACTCCTGGTAAGGCCTTATCTAATTCAGGGTTTTGTGTTTGGAGATTTAACATTTTTTTTATTCACGTAGAATTCAAGTGCTTCACATTTATTGTAATTTGCACTACGAGGCAGTCCTAGTAATCCTACGGCAATTCAGTTAATTCATGTTTTAGGTTTACATTCAACTATGAAGGTAGCGGTGCTGTATATTGTAGCTTCAATTAATTCTATCATTCAATTTATGAGTGTAATTTAATGACTAAAATGTGAAATGTGACACTTTTCTATAAAAATCCATGAAACCTGTGATTTTTGAAAAGCAAGGTCCATAAAATCAAGCACACCTTCATGTGAATTTAGTAGGGCCCTTATTGGTGATAAAATGAAACAGAAGGCGACTCTGTGTTTTTATTTTGCAGGTGTTCAGTACACACAAGTGAAAAGTAAACTAGCAGCTGTATTATAAGTGTATAGTTTGTTAGTATTTGTATATGCACACAAAAATTGACATTTATATTTTTTAACTTTATTTATATACAGTGGTACCTTTAAACTCGACTTCAATTGGTTCTGGGAGTGGCACTGAGTTTAAAAGGTGTTGAGTTTCAGGGTTTTTTTTCCATAAGGATGTTTGGGAAACCTGTTAATGTGTTCCATGGTCCTGATACACTGATCAGCCATAACATTAAAACCACCTCCTTGTTTCTACACTCGCTGTCCATTTTATCAGCTCCACTTACCATATAGAAGCACTTTGTAGTTCTACAATTACTGACTGTAGTCCATCTATTTCTCTACATACCTTTTTAACCTGCTTTCACTCTGTTCTTCAATGGTCAGGACCACCATCGGACCACCACAGAGCAGGTATTATTTAGGTGGTGGATCATTCTCAGCACTGCAGTGACAATGACTTGGTGCTGGTGTGTGTTGTGCTGGTATGAGTGGATCATACACAGCAGCGCTGCTGGAGTTTTTAAACACTGTGTCCACTCACAGTCCACTCTATTAGACACTCCTACCTAGTTGGTCCATCTTGTAGATGTAAAGTCAGAGACGATCGCTCATCTATTGCTGCTGTTTGAGTCGGTCATCTTCTAGACCTTCATCAGTGCTCACAGATCGCTGCTCACAGGGTGCTGTTGGCTGGATATTTTTTGTTGGTGGACAATTCACAGTTTGGAAGCTTTTTTTTTTTTCAGGTGGAACCGTGCTGAACTGGTTCAAAATCAGGTTCTCGAATCGGAACAGAGCCCGTTTCATTGTGATTGAGAGGGCTAACTGTGGTCTATATATAATCAGCGTCAGTACAGTATTTAGAGTTTAAAGTATTGAGGCCCAGTCATGCTAAAAGTGTACCCAGAAACATATAACCTGATGTGATCCATGGTTACGTGTTGCACACATATATATTACAAATGTTTTTTTTTCATATGTCCTCAGTAACTTCCAGCATTATATAACCACATCAGACTGCAGACTGAGAAAACGCTCTGAACTGCAGTAGCAGAGATTCGATCTGCGTGAATTTAAAATCCTGTAGACAGCACCGTATCCAAAAGATGGTGCAGGTTTGAAGACGAGTGATGGCTCAGACGCCGTAGGTCTCTGTTCTCCAATCGTTCTGATTTGGAAACCATCAGCATTTCAGCTTGTAAATTTCCCAAGTGAGAAAAGCAATGCATGCAAAATGAAGCCTGTTGTATTTATCCATCTCTTTCCTCCTCCACTGTCTCTCACTTCCACACAAACACACAATACAGGGACACACGTTTCATCAGAGCGAGACAAGTATTGAATATAATATGTTTGGTTTCCAATATTTTCTCTTACATAATTCCCTAAACACTAGCATGTATACATAGGCGTGAGATTACAGCGCGTCACATGTAAATACTTCTTGTGAAGGAAAAATGCATGTAAAGGAAACACATGCAATTCCTAAGCAACATTAAACTGGAATTTTAATTGACAGTATACACCGATCACCCATAACATTAAAACCACCTCCTTGTTTTTACACTCACTGTTCTACAATCACTGACTGTAGTCCATATGTTTCTCTACATACTTTTTTTACCCTGCTTTCACCCTGTTCTTCAATGGTCAGGACCCCCACAGGACCACTACAGAGTAGGTATTATTCAGGTGGGGGATCATTCTCAGCACTGCAGTGACACTGACATGGTGGTGGTGTGTTAGTGTGTGTTGTGCTGGTATGAGTGGATCAGACACAGCAGCGCTGCTGGAGTTTTTAAATACTGTGACCATTCACTGTCCACTCTATTAGACACTCCTACCTAGTTGGTCCACCTTGTAGATGTAAAGCCAGAGACGGTCGCTCATCTATTGCTGCTGTTTGAGTCGGTCATCTTCTAGACCTTCATCCGTGGTCACAGGACGCTGTTCACGGGGCGTTGTTGGCTGGATATATTTTGGTTGGTGGACTATTCTCAGTCCAGCAGTGACAGTGAGGTGTTTAAAAACTCCATCAGCATTGCTGTGTCTTATCCACTCATACCAGCACAACACACACTAACACACCACCACCATGTCAGTGTCACTGCAGTGCTGAGAATGATCCACCACCCAAATAATACCTGCTCTGTAGTGGTCCTGGGAGAGTCCTGACCATTGAAGAACAGCATGAAAGGGGGCTAACAAAACATGCAGAGAAAAAGATGGACTACAGTCAGTAATTGTAGAACTACAAAGTGCTTCTATATGGTGGTTTTAATGATATGGTTGATCGGTTATAATATTTTATTTAAACAGAAGGATTCCCAGTCGGCACTATTTATATCTTGACAGTGAAACTGTTGTGACACTGATCCCATTTATTCTTTATTTTAAATGATTTTCTTATCAAAACCCCGCAGGTGTGGCAGTGATCTATTATGATAGCCCACCATACAAAGCTGGATCTCAGCAGTGGTGCTACTGGCCAGCCAGGCGTCTACACAGACGTGATTGGCTATCTCTCGGGAAGAGGGTGATGATTGGCACCCTGTCCAGAGTATTCCTGCTTTGTGCCCAGTGTTTCCAAGTGGAACTGGACCCACCATGACCTTGACAAAGTGGCTTTTTAAATCAATTGCATTCAATTGTCAGGGGTTTAAAATTGTATTAAAAATTAATAAATGCATTTAGGATCATGGTTGTGAAAAATGTGGGGTGTTTGTCTGATGTGCCTACATCATAACTTACCTGAATACTTACTTGTAAACTGCATGTCCAACATAAAAACCATAAATTTGACACAATTATCATGTTTTTTGTATGAATTTGGGGTATGAATTATTATATTGGGTGGGATGTGTGTAGGGAGAGGTCCCCCCGCCCTTTGGCTTTTATAAATACATATATTATTTACATATATAATATAACTGGAGATAAAACAGCATTGTGGCATAATGGTTGGTGATTATTAAATGAGTTGCATGCTTCATTGCTGGAAGATAAATTGTATTTGTGTATTGCATGTGTGTGTGTGTGTGTGTGTATGTGCAGTTCGTGGATTCATACATACACCTGCAAATGAAATCTCCCAGCAGCAGAGCTGATGTTTGAGATTATCCTGCAGGGTTATAAAACCTGCTGCCAGTTTGTCTCTGTCGGATCTGACATGATGGGAAGCGTTTATATTGAGAATATAAATGGCTTTTGGGCTGCTTTCAAAAGGTGCGACAAAGGAATAGAAGGAAAAGGCAATTTATTAAACGTCCAATTCATTAAGTGTCGGTGTAATTTTAGCAGGAGCTGCAATTCATTACGAGGTGCGAGTCAATTTCCACTCATGTTTGGTGGCAGGTTTATAAATTCAGCCTCGACTATTTCCTCCACCTTGTGCATCTAATCATGTGGGACTGGAGTGAAGAAAAACCCGATTGAAGCAAAGTTCGTGCTTCTTGATTGGTGCGTAATTGTCCAAGTGAATCGGTGTGTGTAATTGGGGTTGATTTTTTTTTTTTTTTTTTTTTTTTCTTTATTACAGGTTGTCTTGTAAACGAGTGTATTTGCATTTTGAGTTGACAGCAGTGTGTCAGAGAGAATCCGCATTCAGATTCATTTCTGTTTAGCAATTTAACAATGCCATGGCAATGAGGATTCTGGAGTTTTGCCTGGTGCTCAGTTGTGCTGCTTGTTGTGTAAATAAACAAGTTTAACTTGTTCATTTTAATATCATTTACATTAATAAATATTCTTTATAGAGCCTTTATGTAGACGTTTTGTCATTCAACAAACAAGTCAAATACACCGATCAGCCATAACATTAAAACCACCTCCTTGTGTCTACACTCACTGTCCATTTTATCAGCTCCACTTACCATATAGAAGCGCTTTGTAGTTCTTTAGTCTATGTATTATTCTACATAACGTTTTTAATCTGCTTTCACCCTGTTCTTCAATGGTCAGGACCACCACACAGCAGGTATTATTTAGGTGGTGGATCATTCTCAGCACTGCAGTGACAATGACATGGTGGCGGTGTGTTAGTGTGTGTTGTGCTGGTATGAGTGGATCAGACACAGCAGCGCTGCTGGAGTTTTTAAACACCGTGTCCACTCACTGTCCACTCTATTACACACTCCTACCTAGTTGGTCCACCTTGTAGATGTAAAGTCAGAGACGATCGCTCATCTATTGCTGCTGTTTGAGTTGGTCATCTTCTAGACCTTCATCAGTGGTCACAGGACGCTGCCCATGGGGTGCTGTTGGCTGAATACTTTTGGTTGGTGGACTATTCTCAGTCCAGCAGGGACAGTGAGGTGTTTAAAAACTCCATCAGCGCTGCTGGGTCTTATCCACTCATACCAGCACAACACACACTAACACACCACCACCATGTCAGTGTCACTGCAGTGCTGAGAATGACCCACCACCCAAATAATACCTTCTTTGTGGTGATTCTGTGGGGGTCCTGACCACTGAAGAACTGCATGCAGAGAAACAGATGGACTACAGTCAGTAAATGTAGAACTACAAAGTGCTTCTATATGGTGAGTGGAGCTGATAAAATGGACAGTAAGTGTAAAAACAAGGAGGTGGTCATTATGTTATCCCTGATCGGTGTATGTTTAAGCAAAATAGCAACAACGTAATAAAAACCTGGGTGACATGTTACGCAGGTCCTTGTACCTGGAGTTTGCATGTTCTTCCTGTGTCCAAAGGGATTTCCTCCAAGGGCTTTTGTTTCCTTTCCAAAAATATTAAATCAAGCCATTTTACATTTTTGGCATTTAGCAGGCGGCTTTATCCAAAGTGACTTACATTACAGTTACAGTACACAGCCTGAACAATTGAGGGTTAAGAACCTTGCTCAATGGTCCAATAGCAGCAACCTGGCAGTGGTGGGGTGTTAACAAGCGACCTTCTGATTACTAGTTCAGTACCTTAACCACTAGGCTACAGCTTGCCCAGCTGGTACTACTAAAAATGCCCTGCATGAGTGTGTGTGTGTGTGTGTGGATTAATGTGTATGTGTGTGTGTTCTGTGATGAACTGTTCACCTGTCCAGGGTGTTCACCTGTCCATTGGGCTGCCTTTCGCCCAATGAATCAGAACCACAAGAACCACCACGACCCTGACCAGATGCTGTTGAATCAGTGCTGCACTGTCAGTCTGTCAGCCACTCAGTCACTGTCTGTATATGTTTCCCAAATTACTGTCTCTCTATTTTGTTTACTAAATGGGCACAAATTCCCACAGAAACACAACTTTCCAAATTGCAAAAGAGTCTCTGTTTTATCTATTGCTGCTGTTTGAGTCAGTAATTGTAGAACTACAAAGTGATCCTATATGGTAAGTGGAGCTGATAAAATGGACAGTGAGTGTAGAAACAAGGAGGTGGTTTTAATGTTATGGCTAATCGGTGTACATCCTATATTTAAACAGAAGGATTCCCAGGATTCCCAGTCGGCACTAGCCCACCATACAAAGCAGGATCTCAGCAGTGGTGCTATCGGCCAGCCAGGTGTCTACACAGACATGATTGGCTATCTCTGGGGAAAAGGGTGATGATTGGCACCTCTGTTTAATGATGCCAGATGTTTAGTACAACATTTTAACTTATTTATTTTTTTGGTTTTCAGTCAGCAGCAAGCTTAGCATTTCATCATATGCTGTATATATGGCCAAAAATATGTGGACACCTGATCATTAACTTGTGGACATCCAACTCCAAAACCATTGTTGACTGTCACATTGGTGACTTTCAGTTTTCTAGAAATTAGTGCTAGTTCAGGTAAAGGAGCGTTTATGAGGTCAGGAACTGATAACAGAGAAAAAGACCTGGCTTGCAATCAGCTTGCTCTATTTATTACCCTCCTTAGCTGCTTGTTAACACGCCTCTGGGAAAAAGCACAGAAAGGGTTTCACACTTCAGTTGATCATTACCACACTTGCATAGGACCTCAACAATGCAACAGTAAAGCTTTCTAGCACCTCTGTCTTTAACCTGGTAAAGTAATTTTCTAATATATGTGTATTAAGTGTACAGTACAACAAAATTCTTTCTTTGTGTGTCCCAGCTTGTTTGGAAGCAGGGGTCAGAGTGCAGGGTCAACCATTGCACGGCACCCCCGTAGCAGACAGGCTTGAGGGCCTTGCTCAAGGGCACAACAGTGGCTGCATAGCAGAGGCTGGATTTTTTTAATTATTATTTTCTTTATGCATTTTCTCCCCTTTTTCTCCCTTTATTAGCGCGTCCAATTGCCCGATTGCGTCATGCTTTCTCTCCACCAATGCCGATCCCCGCTCCGATTGAGAACGAAGCTAACCCACGCCCCCTCCGACACGTGGGCAGCATGCCGTATGCATCTTATCACCTACACTTTGACGAGTGCAGTGCAGCTCAGCGTTGTGTACGGAGAGACACACCCTGAGAGCACTCTTTTCTCATCTTTGTGCAGGCGCCATCAATCAGCCAGCAGAGGTCATAATTGCACCAGTCATGAGAGATAGACCCCATCCGGCTTAGTCCCGCCCATATCTGAACAACAGGCCAATCGTTGTTCATGTGGCCGGTCAGGCTTAGCCGGCACGCAGAGCTGAGTTTCTGTACGATGTATTCAAGATCCCAGCTCGGGTTCCAGCGTGTGTTTTTACCGCTGCGCCACCTGTCAGAGGCTGGATTTGAACGGACAGTCTTCCCATTAATAGCAAAAAACTCTAACCACTAGGCTACCACTGTCCCCTTTTAGAGCTAGACTTCTAGACTGAGGGTACAATACAGAGCCATGTGTGTTTGTATGACAGGCATAACATTAAGACCACTGACAGGTGAAGTGAATAACACTGATTATCACTTCATCACAGCACCTGTTAGTGGGTGGGATATATTAGGCAGCAAATGAATATTTTATCCTCAAAGTTGATGTTAGAAGCAGGAAAAATGGGCAAGCATAAGGATTTGAGCGATTTTGACAAGGGCCAAATTGTGATGTCTAGACGACTGGGTCAGAGCATCTCCAAAACTGCAGCTCTTGTGGGGTGTTCCTGTATGTGGTGGTCAGTATCTATCAAAAGTGGTCCAAAAATGGAACAGTGGTAAACTGGTGACAGGGTCAGCCGGTGGCCAGGGCTCACTGATGCATGTGACGAGTGAAGGCTGGCTCGTGTGGTCTGATCCAACAGACGAGCTACTGTAGCTCATATTGCTGAAGAAGTTAATGCTGGTTCTGATAGAAAGGCGTCAGAATAGTTTATTGCGTATGGGGCTGCATAGCCGCAGACAAGTCAGGGTGCCCAATCTGACCCCTGTCTACCGCCGAAAGCACCAACAATGGGCACGTGAGCATTGGAACTGGACCACGGAGCAATGGAAGAAGGTGGCCTGGTCTGATAAATCACGTTTTCTTTTACATCACGTGGATGTTACTTTGACATGTACCACCTACCTAAGCATTGTTGCAGACCATGTACACCCTTTCATGGAAACGGTATTCCCTGATGGCTGTGGCCTCTTTCAGCAGGATAATGCACCCTGCCACTAAGCAAATATGGATCAGGAATGGTTTGAGGAGCACAACAATGAGTTTAAGGTGTTGACTTGGCATCCAAATTTCACTCTTAATCCAGTTGAGCACCTGTGGGTTGTGCTGGACAAACAAGTTTGATCCATGGAGGCCCCACCTCGCAATTTACAGGAGTTAAAGGATCTGCTGCTAACATCTTGGTGCCAGATACCACAGCACACCTTCAGGGGTCTAGTGAAGTCCATGCCTCGACGGCATGCCACAATACTAGGAAGGTGGTGATAATGTTATGTCTGATCGGTGTATATTTACAGAATAGAGTGGGCCATGCAGTGTACATTTAATCTGAACGAACACACCACACCACATGTATGCATGCACACCCACAGTCCTAAACCCTGGGTTTGTCATTTTGCCAGGTTAAAGACAGAGGTGCCAGAAAGCTTTGCTGTTGCATTATTGAGGTCCTGCGCGAGTGTGGTAATGACCAACTGAAGTGTGAACCGCCTTTCTTTGTGTTCTCCCAGAGGCGTCATTAGAAGCAGCTAAGGAGGACAATAAATAGAGAAAGTCATCTGAAGGCAGAAAGTGAAGTAGTTAAACGATTCTCTAGAGCATGCTAGCAGTTCTAGGAAGGGAGTGTGGCGGTTATACCGAAGCGTCGGGTCTGTGTCATCGCCTTGGCTGTGCTCTGTCTCTCATCTCGCTCTCTCTTCTCGTCGATTTCCTCTGTTCCTGTTGTCTGACAACAATTAATAGTCTGTGCGGGAGCTTCTCTGTTCCCCTCGGTTTGTATTGAGTGTCCGTTAACCTTGTCCCGGGCAGGCTGCAACACGAAGGCACTTGTTCCCCGACGCATGCCTGACTGTGAGAGAGATGCGGTCATGTCTGGCACTAAATCGCCACCTGCTATGAGCAAATTAAATAGTGAATCGTGCTATTGACTCTCAGATCTAATTTGAAGCGATTACGGAAGGGCAATAATGGTGCTCAAAAAAGCCTGGGTGTTTTTATTGCTACTACAGGCCTTCAGTTGGAGAGAGAAAATTATCCGAATAGGTGATTATGAAGTGGGTTTGGGGAAGTTCAGGACAAAAGGGCAGCCTGGTTGTCTGGCAGAGCTTCAGGAAGAGCAGGGGACTAAAAAAGAAAAACGTTCAAATTTGCTACTCACGTCTGCTGTGGCCAGTAAAGACTGGACATACTGTGGAAACAGCAAGTTTCAGACTTTCTGCACTTTATTATGTTGTGAATTTGATTTTATTTGGATATAATTGCTATTTTTACCCATCAATCTGCATGTAATCACTCATAACGATCTAAATCTTCAAAATCTAAATCAGAATCTTGGGATTCTGAACTTCCCAGGTTTGAATCTCAAGTCAAGTCAAATTTATTTACATAGGGCTTTTTACAATGAACATTGTCTCAAAGCAACTTTACAGAATCCAGGACCAACAGACCAAAAACCCCTGTTAAGCAAGCCGAGGGTGACAGTGGCAAGGAAAAACTCCCTTAAAATTACAGGAAGAAACCATCTAGTAGGAGCAGCATTGTTGGCACTGCAGTCTCGACTTGCAGTCTTAAACCTCGAGAGGGTAAACAGGAATGGTTTCAGGTACCTTGGGGTAAAACAACAGAAGGTGTAGTTACAATGTGAAATCGTTAAGAGTAAAATGTCAGTTTTACAGAGAGCAGCTTTAGACTCCGCTACTGGACAGAGAATCTCAGCTCTGCTACCGGTTGTTTTGGCGCCCTCTAGCAGGCACAGTTGTCAGTGCCTGCATCAGACAAAATTGGCCACTGAAATCTACTGTGTGGAAAAAAGACCAGACTAAAAAGGGGATGGGGTCTTCAACACTGTGTAAGGACCCTGATTAGTAGACAGAGGTGCCTGTACAGAGGTGGAGGAACACGGCCTCATGTGCGAATCCATCAAAGTACGAGTGAATATTCCGCTAGCACACCAGCACCGAGATTCTGAATTCCTTGGTTCGAAACTCGGGGTTGCCACCGGTCGGGCATAATTGGCAGTACCTGCAGGGAGGGAATGACCGGAATATGTGGGCGAGGTCTTCAAACGCTGCGTAAGGACCCTGATTGGCAGATAGAGGAGCCTGTGCAGAGTGCATGGGTGGAAATGGGTTCCGTTAAGGTCTGTGCAGAGGTCAGAGGAGGCGTGAGCAGCAATATACCCACCTATATATATATAAGAAGGGGTCGTAGGGAACGTGTGTCAGGTAAATATACCCTCCTCAAACAAGATTGGGGTCTCCAGCACCGGGGGACAAATTGTCTATGCTAAATTGGTAGAAAAGAGAGAAAAATGCATAAAGAAATCTACATTTCTCTTTCACAAAAGTATACCAATTTTATGCTGTGATACTCAACAGTGGTTTTAGTCTCTGTGATCATGGACTAAGATTTCTGAATAGCCTAAATATTTCCACAATATTATGCATGGTAGATGGTAAAAGACTTAAATCTTGTGTTGGTTTTTGTTATTTTTGAATGGATTAAGAAATCTCTTACGAAGGGATCAAATTCTAAATTTGTTTATATTTACAAAATACCATGAAGTTGTACTTTAAATCAAGGTTTAAAAGATTTAACAAATCACAGATTATGGTTAAATCACATTTTACAAAAAGTCCCAGCTTTTTTTTGGAAATGGGGTACCTGGTAACGTCCTGGTACCAGATATGACAGAACATGTTGTGGTGGAACTTCTCCTGTCAGAAAGCAAACTCAGACACAAGAGATTCTTTTTAGCTGGATTGAAGTTTAATGAAAGCACAATTGTGGATTCTTACATACAGCATAGAAGCATACTGCAGTAAGAACAACTAAGTGATTTTACATAGGTCTTTTTATACCTCTATCTGGTTTTGTGATGTGATAGTCTGTCCTTCTTAGATATCCTTTGTTTTTACGTCCTTGTTGTGTTTATCTTTGCACGTTCTGTTCTCTTTCAGGACCTCTGTCACAGTGCTGTTCTTAATGGATATGTGAAAACCATCTTACACTTCAAATATGTGAAATACTTTAATATGATTTATAAGAAGCCCCTTACTCATAATTTTCTATCACAATGTTTCCACTTTTTTCAGATGTCTTGTGGAGTCCATGTCTCTGTGGGTCAGTCGTATTAGCCAGATAGTCCTAATGTTTTGGCTCATAAGTGTATATTGTTAAATAAAGACATTTAATGGTCTCACCAAGAAATTAATGTTTAAAAAATATTTATTTGGCCGCTCAGGTGGCACAGCGGTAAAAACACACGCTGCAACCAGAGCTGGGATCGCGAATACATCGTGTCGAAACTCAGCTCTGCCTTGCCGGCTGAGGCTGAGCAGCCACATGAACAATGATTGGCCTGTTGTTCAGATGGGCGGGCCTAAGGCGGATAAGGGTCTCTCTCTGTCAGACTGGTGCAATTACGACCTCTGCTTGCTGATTAGAGGCACCTACACAGAGATGAGGAAAGAGTGCTCTTAGGGTGTGTCTCTCCGTACACAACGCCAGGTGGCACAACACTCGTCAATGTGTGGGTGATCAGATGCATACGGCTTGCTGCCCATGTGTCGGAGGGGGCGTGGGTTAGCTTCGATCTCCTCGGTCAGAGCAGGGATTGGCATAGGCGGAGAGAAAGCAAGTTTCATTTGCATTTTTTTGTTTCTTGGGACTAATTCATATTTATATTATATTTGTGCACACAGTATTTTTTAACGAGCCTCTGCCAACCAAGAAGTAGATAAGATTATTTAAATACAGCTTATTTTAGATTCAAAGTAAGCTCAACCAGATGGTCGAGCAGACCATTAAAGGGTTTTAAGCATATATTTTCTTTTAGAATGATGGACCGACTACAGGGAAAGTAGCATCCAGTTATTGTCATTTTGCTTCTCTGCCACCTGAACTGTGTCTGACACCCTCTACACTGAAGGACAGGTTCCAACAGGAGGACTGAGACGACAGAATAATGATCACGCCGAAGTGTTTATGTGAGGGGGTTTAGTACTCCTCCCGTAGCTGCACCAATAACCCCTCCATGCTCCTGACAAGCCCCTGCATGACAGACAGAATGAGACTCTTTCCCTCATCAACCAGCAGATCTAAACTTCATCCGGCTGCTCTGCCAGCAATGAAATGAACATTCAAATCCTCTGTGTCAATATTTGCTGACGGCTCTGTCCAGCGCTCTGATATTGAAAGCTGCCGTCACACTTTAGAAGCAGAGAGCCCACGCAGCAACCAGACATTAATAAAAACAAGACAAAGGAGACGAGAAAGCCAGATTATAGCACTTCCTCTGGTGTTAGCTTCTCAAACATATGACATGGTGATTTTCTATAATGTGAACAAATTGTGTTTTGTTGAGAAAAGATGTATGAAAGCTGATGGATGGATGGATGGATGGATTTATGGATGGATGGCACTCTGTAAAGGGCGTGTTCCTGCCTTGTGCCTGTTGTGTACTGGTGGCGCCAGACCTGATCAAGATCTTAAATGAATAACCAAATGATAAAACGACACAGTTATCCACTAGACTAGTCTTAGCTCAACTGTGCTTCATGTACACAATAAAAGTAAATGCTGCAGTTGAGGAGACACGTCTTGACAAAATAAACAAACAAAACAATTATATCACCGTCTAAATAATAGCTGTGTGGAACCATGAGCCATCATGTGCTTGGACTGCATTATTTAATCAGAGCTCACCTTGCAGCTGCACTATACATTATGGTCAGTGGTGTGTGCACATCTGGCCATTAAGTTGTTAGACATCCCATTTTAAAACCCTGGGCATCCATAATGAGCAGGTCTCTCCACCTGCTTTTTGCAGTGTGTCTGTGAAGGTTTGTGCCCAGTCAGTCACAAAACAAATATTTGCACATTTATGCAGTGACATTGACGTTCCAGTTGATCCCAAAGTTGTTAAATGGGGTTGAGATCATTGCTTTAAGCACTGGGGCACAGTAATGCCATCATGTCGCACAGTCCAAGCATTAGTTTATTTTATAGAGGTCACTGACAGAGCACTGTCAGCTCACAGCAAGAAGGTCCTGGGTTCTGTTCCAAGGTGGAGCTGTCTGGGATCTTTCTGTGTGGCGTTTGCATGTTCTTCCTGTGTCTGTGTGGGTTTCCTCCAGGAGCTCTTATAGTAACCTTAGTACCCTTCCACAGTCCAAAGACATGCAGTCAGGTTAACTGGGAATACTAAAGTCCTTTTAGGTGTAAGTGTGTGTGTTTGTAGGCCGCTCAAGTGGCGCACATCGTATCGAATCTCAGCTCTGCCTTTCCGACTAGGCTGGGCAGCTGCATGAACAACGATTGGCTGTTGTTCAGGGTTAGAGGGTAAGAAAGTCGGATCATAGGTCCTCATAACTGGTGCGACTGCGGCCCCTGCTGGCTGACTGATGCCGCCTGCACAGGGCTGAGGAATAATTCTTATGGGGGTGTGGCCCTCCGTACACAGTGCCCGTCAAGTCTATGAACTCGACTGGTGCAGGTGAAAAATGCACTATCTGTACTGACTGTGCGTACCGGAGGGGGCGCATGTCAGTTGAGAGGCGTCCTCAGTCAGCGGTGAGGGGTCGAATCAGTACAGAGGACATAGTCAGGGTAATTGGACACGACTAGACTGGGGGATACAAATTGGGGGGAAAAAAGAGGGGAAAAATATATATTACATTACATTAAAACATAAAACATCAATAAAGTGTAACATTTAGGGCTGTAAAGAAACCTTGCAGTAGAGAAAGACAAAGAATCAAACTTGTGTGTCTCTTGTGTTATGAGGCAGTGTCTGTGATAAAGGAGCACAATATAAATGTAGATATATTATAAATATTCAGTATAAATTTGGCATTTTTACAGCAAACACAGAATTTAGCCTCCAAGAAAAACAACAAATTGTCCAAGACTTAAAAGGCAGACTGCAGTCACAGCAGGATACGTTACAATCGCCCCCTTGAGGGCCACCATAATGCAGGTACACCCCTGATATAGTGCGTACTGTCAAAGGCAGGGTTAAAGCACATGCCCATCTGATTGCATAATAGTTTGACTTCTGATAGTTTGCTAGTTCTCTGCAGAAGCATCATGAAAATAGAAACTGGGTATCAGGTAGACCGGGGGAAGGAAAACATCAATAAAGTGTAACATTTAGGGCTGGAAAGAAACCTTGTAGTAGATAAAGACAAAGAATCAAACTGTTGTGTGAGTTCCGTGGTCATTCTTATGGTCTCACTCTTATTCCCTTCAAGGTTCAGTGAGTGAAGGTTCACTTTTTCATGTTCCAGCGCTTCGAACGTTTTTCATCAGCCCTGAGTCACATAGACCCAGCCTAATTAAATGCTGAATACAAAGTGCAGGCCATAAACAAAGCTACACAATGTCTTTGTGCTGCAGTGAATTCACTCGCTCTATTGAAGTCCTGAAGTTCCTCTGGATGCTTTAGTCCATTGTGATGAAGCCATAGGCCATGAGATTCCTTTTAGCTCCGGTATTGATTGTGAGATCCTTTGTTTTAGAAAACTGTAGTGAAATATGCATTAACTAAGGCTATCTTTTTTAAGTCTTAAAAATAAAGCATGAAAATGGATGACAAAAACTTCACACATCTAGATTTATCAGCCACCAATTTGTGAGGTTTATTATTTTTCACTCCAGCAAAGGTCTTTGCTGAAAAGCTGACTTCAATCAGGTTTAAATGGCAGCGTGGCTGTCACTTCATTTATTTGACGGTTGCTGCTGGTTTGCTCTGCACCCCCCTCGGGTTTGTCCCATTACAGTAAAAGAAGCACCGGCGTGCTGCCCCAGGCGTAGGGAACACAGACGGGGGGCTTCCTTTGTCTCCTAAGCGCTGAAAATGCACAGGAAAATTTTGGAGACAAAGCCAAATCAAAGCTGACCTTTTTACCTTGTCTAAGTCGTATTCATGATTCATCAGTACCAGTCACATGGCTCGGTGGCAAAATTGTTTCGTTTGCATAATTCGTCTGTAAAATGCAGTGACTTCTAATAGGGAGAAACGTTTACGTTTAATTCAGTTACTCTGTTTTTAAAGTAGCCAAGGCAACTCTGACAATTTTCTATCTAAATTTGTGTCTTAGTTTCTTGTATTAGTTTGTATCACATGCTCACTTCATTAAAACATAAGTCAAATTTGCTCTAGTAGCAATACTGTGTCCGTGGGATTCGTCTCTATTCTAGTTCATCCCAAACGTGTTTGATTTACATTTTTTACATGTACATTTTCAGCATTTAGCACACGCCTTTGTTCAAAGTGACTTACAGTACTGTAACAGTATACAATCAAGCAATTCAGGGTTAAGGGCCCAACAGCAGCAACCTGGCAGTGCTGGGGCTTGAACCAGTGACTATGTAGTTTTGATTACTACATTTACATTGTCGGCATTTAGCAGGCGCTTTTATCCAAAGTGAATTACAGTACTGTGACAGTATATTGTCTAAGCAATTGAGGGTTAGGAGCCTTGTTCAAGAGCCCAACAGTGGTAACCTGGCAGTGGTGGGGCTTGAACCAGCGACCTTTCAATTACTACATTTACATTTTCAGCATTTAGCAGACGCCTTTATCCAATGTGACTTACAGTACCGTGACAGTATACAATCTAAGCAATTCAGGGTTAAGGCCTTTGCTCAAGGGCCCAACAGCATACATTATCAATAATAAAAATAACAACATACATTATCAATAATAAAAGTCAAAAACTCTTATTTACAAATGATTGCACATGAAATCTTAATTGCACATGGGAAAGTGAAAACAATGTTTTAAGTGTGCCTGGAGCAGTGCTGGTTGTATAATCTAACAGCAGCAGGAAGGAAGGACCTGCGATACCGCTCATTCACACATTTGGGGTGAAGCAGCCTGTCGCTGAAGGAGCTACCCAATGCTGCCAGAGTCTCATGCATGAGGTGCAATACCTTTATGGAACTTGCTTTCAGCACTGGAACAGAAAAGGGCATACCCCAAACTGTTCCCACAAAGTTTAGAGCATCCAATTGTCCAAAATGTCTTGGTATGCTGAAGCATTAAGATTTCCCTTCACTGGAACCTAGGGGCGTAGGCCAACCCCTGAAAAACAACCCAACAGCATTATCCCTCCTCCACCAAACTATACAGTTGGCACAGTGCCGTCAGTGTGGAGTTTGCATGTTCTTCCCGTGTCTGTGTGATTTTCCTCCCACATTCCAAAGACATGCAGATACTAAAAAGTCCTACTAAAAAGTTAAGTGTTTGTGTGTGTGTGTGTGTGTGTTTGCCCTGTGACGGACTGGCAACCTGTTCAGGGTGAGTCCTGCCTTTCGCCCAGTGTATCAGATCCACTACGACCCTAAATAGGATAAAGCAGTGGTAAAAAAAGAACAATAAATATATTAATTAATAATACTATATGACTAACAGCTTAATTCTTTGTTTTTCATTCTCAGTAAAATCTGGTTTGGCACGTACCGAACTGCTCCCTGATGTAAACACAATTCACACACAGTACGTATATGATGGTCTATACACAGATACATCTGAGACAGAACTGTTTATTTGCTAAAATGAAGCAGTCACTGGACCCCAAACATGTCTTGGCAGATCGAGTACATTTGGTGTGGGTGGAATATTGAATCATATTGATTTTCTAGAACATTTGTGTTGCCAGGTGAAGATAGAACAGAGTGATTTAGCGGCTGTGAATAGTAGAGGAGACTGATATAAAAAACACTATATTTAAAGGGCTTCACATGACACACACATCTCAGTGATATTAAGATTTAGGTGAGATTCAGTTTTTTGGTGGCAAAAAAAAATCAGTTGAGACAAGTATTACAGATTCAACAGTTTGTTCCACATATACGTATATGTTTTTATTATTTTATTTATGCCTTTTCTTTTTCCTCCCAATTTAGCGTATTATGAAGACCCAGATCACAACTGAAAAGGTTATATTTGCCTGACGCGCACTCCCTTCGCTGTGTGCACAATCCACCAACCCCTTCTTATTTGCCTGACTTTTGGTGCATTTGTGCGTGAAGCCAATTTTTGCGCATGAAGACTAGTGCACTGATCACCGCGTTCCTCTACTTCTATACAGACGCCTCGTACAGCTAATCAGAGATTTTATACAGTGTTGAATACCACACCCCCTTTTTTTCCCCACCCAGCAGACTTAGTGGCCAATTTTTTCTGCTGCAGGCACTTCCAACTGTGCCTTCTAGAGGGCGCCCAGCCGACCAGTAGCAGCACTAGTGTGCTAGCAGAATATTCTACTATGCCACCTGGGCGCCTACACATTTAAACTAGACTGGTTTAATAGCCAACCGGCTGATAGCACTGCCGAGATTCGAACTCTGGGCTAGCATACTTTAAAAGCTTGTTACAATGCATAATAATAATAATAATAAAAATAATAGTAATAGTAATAATAATAATAAAAAAATTTTTTTATAATAATAATAATAACTATAATAATAATAGTAATAATAATAATAATAAAATAATATAATAGTAATAATAATAACAATAATAGTAATAATAATAATAATAATAGTAATTATAATAGTAATAATAATAATAGTAATAATAACTATAATAATAATAGTAATAATAATAGTAATAATAATAATAATAGTAATAATAGTAATAATAATAATAATAATAATAATAGTAATTATAATAGTAATAATAATAATGATAATAATAATAGTAATAATAGTAATAATAACTATAATAATAGTAATAATAATAGTAATAATAGTAATAATAATAAAGTGGTGTAGCTGTTATATTACTTTAAGTTAAGAGGTTCTAAAAGCAGTTTATTATATGGGGTAAAAACAATCATGTGTTGCTTTTTTAACATCCCAAACAAGTTGTTTAATGCCAGGTCTGTGAAATAAAGCCATAAAAACTGGACCAGTGATGTCACTGTTTGTCTGTGTCTGTAATCTGATAACTAGGAGGGGTATAATTTATCAGTGAAAAGCCGTCTGTGGAATTTACTTCAGTGTTTCCCCTACCACACTATATGGTCAAATGTGGTATGAGGATACCTGTCTTATTTATTGACTTTGGGTGTTTCAGCCACACCCATTGCTAACAGGTAAATAAAATCCATTACATAAATTATATTATTCTATTCTTGTCCAACAACAGTGTCTGACCTCACAAAATGGGCACAAATTCCCACAAACACATTGAAATATTTGGTGGGACGTCTTTCAGAAAGGAGGATGTCATGCAGGCCACAATTGACAGGGCAATGGTCCATAGCAGGGTTTTGGCCATCCCTCCTCAGACACAGCCAATCAGTCAATTAGCAGTAACAGCCAATAGATCCACTAGGGTTAACACCTGTCCCAGTTTTCCCAGGATTGTCTTCTGTTTAACAGTCAGTCCCAAAAAATGTTAGCTCTCTTCCAGGACACTTAATGTCCCGGTTGCATCCCATTGTAGCTTCCCACATGTTTTTTATTCATCAGGCAGACAGTCAGTTAGCTGCCTAAGGGTCCTTGTGGAGTAAGGAGTTGGGCATCAAAGCGGCAGTTAATGATAGCTAATCGCGCTAAATTTACTACTAACTGGTAAGATTATTCTTGAGTAAAGCCCATAACATGGGTGGTGGGACGGTGGACGAAGATAAGACTGTGTACTGAATCTGACAGGCCAGTCAAAAATAAAATACAATCGTAATGGCTGGATGAAAAATAAAAAAGTACACCATACACCGCAACCCTGGGTGATCAACTTTCTGCTACATGTTCTGTATGCTCAGTTAAAATTTTGAATAAATTTGAGGACAAAACCACAAAAGTGGTCCGTCGGTCATCAGTATGACAGTGTCCAGTGTCCTTCTTGTTTTTACACTCACTGTCCATTTTATCAGCTCCACTTACCATATAGGATCACTTTGTAGTTCTACAATTACTGACTGTAGTGCATCTGTTTCTCTGCATGCTTTGTTAGCCCTCTTTCATGCTGTTTTTTAATGGTCAGAAGAACTTTCCCAGTACCACCACAGAGTAGATATTATTTGGGTGGTGGATCATTCTCAGCACGGCAGTGACACTGACATGGTGGTGGTGTGTTAGTGTGTGTTGTGCTGGTATGAGTGGATAAGACACAGCAACACTGATGGAGTTTTTAAACACCTCACTGTCACTGCTGGACTGAGAATAGTCCACCAACCAAAAATATCCAGCCAACAGCTCCTGTGCGCAGCATCCTGTGACCACTGATGAAGGTCTAGAAGATGACCAACTCGAACAGCAGCAATAGATGAGCGATCGTCTCTGACTTTACATCTACAAGGTGGACCAAGTAGGTAGGAGTGTCTAATAGAGTGGACAGTGAGTGGACATGGTATTTAAAAACTCCAGCAGCGCTGCTGTATCTGATCCACTCATACCAGCACAACACACACTAACACACCACCACCATGTCAGTGTCACTGCAGTGCTGAGGATCATCTACCACCTAATAATACCTACTATGTGGTGGTCCTGACCATTGAAGAACAGGGTGAAAGCAGGCTAAAAAAAGTATGTAGAGAAACAGATGGACTACAGTCAGTAATTGTAGAACTACAAAGTGCTTCTGTATGGTAAGTGGAGCTGATAAATGGACAATGAGTGTAGAAACAAGGAGGTGGTTTGAATGTTATGCCTGGTTGGTGTATGTGGCAACCCTAATCACCACTGAGATTCGAACCCAGATCTTTTTAGTGGTGGGCTAGCATAACAGACTGCTGATGATCATAACTAGTACAGATAGAGCTTTAGTGGATGCTCTTATTTCATACAGTTCTATTAACTGGGGGCAAAGGCTTTGCGTAAAGGCCCAACAGTGGCATCCTGAGGCTTGAACCAGCAACCTTCTGATTACTAGTGCATTACCTTAACCTCTGAGCTACCACAGCCCCATGACATCAATCAGACCTTAGCCAATATCTAAAAATTGGGTGTAAACCTTCACTCTTTTTGTACCCAGTGAGGTTTTAAAAGGAAATAAAAACTGACTGACACCTCTAGGAGCCTTAATCAGATTGACCACTGCTTCAGTACTAGCAAAACTGTCTAATGCTCAGATGTAATTCAACCTGCCTGCTGATCTGGTTGTTTATTCATGACAGATGACGGCTGGAGCTCAGGATTAAGAGCTAGTTGGGGATTTAGCGGCTGTCTGTGGGTCTTTGTTAAGAAATGAGGCCTCTGGAGGTGGCAGAAGAAAGTTACGACCTGCGCTTCTTTGTTTTGGTGTCCTGTTGCGTAGTGGCTCCTCCTCTCGGTCTCTTTTAAAGCAATAATGCAGCTCTTAGGAAAGAATAGGTGTCTGTGTGGAGTCTCGGCAACTCCGTCGTATCCTGCTGGGTGCTAGTGCACTCGAGCAGGGGGGCAGCGCTCGCCTCTGTGAGCCTGCATCTTTGTGCCTGCATCTGTCTCTGCCCTATTGTTTGGAAAAGTCCATCTGCTGGCCCCTCTCCACCACAAAAACACTATCTCTCCCGCCCTCTCTTTCTCTCTTGTGTTCCGAAAACCCCCTCGACTCTCCTCCACCCCGCTTCTATCAGAAGGTACCAGCTGTCCCCTTTCCCTCTCCCCCCGTTTTCTTATTTCTGTCTTTCCCCTAACTCTTCTCTAGTTATGTTCCCCCATGGCTGAGAGGTCGGAATCCCACAGGAGCCATAACACAGCCGTATAGAGCGGGTAGTGGCAGACGAGCTGTACAATACAGCACAGCAATAAAAACAACCACTGGCAGAAGTCTTAACTGCTAATGAAAAGTCCTGCTCTGACATGTTGTTTTTAAATAGTGGGTGACAAAATATAGTTCCACAGTTCAACTAAGTTATTGTTACACTTTGTACAAGAACACCAAATATATAGCAACCATATACACTGGGCCCATATACAGTGGTACCTTGTAACTCAATGTCCCCTAAACTCAAAATCTTTGAAACTTTGCACCCTTTGTCGAGAAATTTGTACCCTTAAACTCAACGTTTCCCTTAAACTCAACATGTTCAGGTTGTTTTAAAAAAAATTTATTTATTTAATTTCAAATTAACAATGAACAGTCATTTTGTTCAGCGCTTGGTTTGAGCGGTGTGGTAATACGTTATCGAGGTGTGAATATGAGACGAATCTGCATTTGTGTAGAATAACTACCAGATTCACTCTGAAAGCTCCACATGTATCTGTGTTTATCTGGATTTTTCCTCCTGTTTCATTTTCAAACTTGTGTTACAGCTCAAGGTTCTGAGCCTTTTTATTTCAGTTGTTTTATATTACATTTGTGTTATTTATTTTCAGTGTATAAGTGTCAAAAACAACCCCATTATTTTACATAAGCCTAAATGTGCAGTTTCACGGGTCCATGGAACGCATTAACAGGTTTCCCAAACATCCTTATGGGATAAAATACCTTGAAACTGATGTTGAGTTTCAAGGTACTACTGTATATATTTACAGTACACTGATCAGCCATAACATTAAAACCACCTCCTTGTTTATACACTCACTGTCCATTTTATCAGCTCCACTTACCATATAGAAGCACTTTGTAGTTCTACAATTACTGACTGTAGTCCATCTGTTTCTCTGCATACTTTGTTAGCCCCCTTTCACCCTGTTCTTCAATGGTCAGGACTCTCCCAGGACTATTTAGGTGGTGGGTCATTCTCAGCACTGCAGTGGCAATGACATGGTCAAGTCAAGTCAACTTTATTTATATAGCGCTTTTTACAATATACATTGTCTCAAAGCAACTTTACAAAATCCAGGACCAACAGATACAAAAACCCCTGTTGAGCAAGCCGAGGGCGACTGTGGCAAGGAAAAACTCCCTGAAAATTACAGGAAGAAACCTTGAGAGGAACCAGACTCAGCAGGGCCCATCCTTCTTGGGTGGCCTGGAGGATACTTTAAATAAATACACGATTTACACAAATCATACAAACACAGAATTAAATGATCAAAAAGTCATAACTGGTAATAAATAGATAAATAAACAATTAAATAATAATAGAGTTGTTATCCGCTCTAGTCTTCAATAAAGTCTGTAGTGATTTCTTGTCGTTGCAATTGGTGGTGGTGTGTTAGTGTGTGTTGTGCTGGTATGAGTGGATAAGACACAGCAGCGCTGATGGAGTTTTTAAACACCTCACTGTCCCTGCTGGACTGAGAATAATCCACCAACCAAAAATATCCAGCCAACAGTGCCCCGTGGGCAGCGTCCTGTGACCACTGATGAAGGTCTAGGAGATGACCAACTCAAACAACAGCAACAGATGAGTGATCGTCTCTGACTTTACATCTACAAGGTGGACCAACTAGGTAGGAGTGTGTAATAGAGTGGACTGTGAGTGGACACGGTATTTGAAAACTCCAGCAGCGCTGCTGTGTCTGATCCACTCATACCAGCACAACACACACTAACGCACCACCACCATGTCATTGTCACTGCAGAGCTGAGAATGATCCAACAAGGATTTATTGTAATGTTTTTATCTGCACTGTGTATATTGGATTGTTTTGCTTTGAATTCTGTGTTGCACCCTGGTCCTGGAGGAACATTGTTTCGTTTCAATATGTACTTGTTTATAGCAAGAGTGACAATAAAGCCTCTCTTGAACTCTTGATCGAAAAAAAAAAAAAAAAATTTAAACTGTGTATAAACATAGAACAGAGACATACATAGACAATATAGTATCAAAACCTTGAGAAAAAAAAAAAAAGTGCACTTGAGATATACAGTACACTAAAAAACTTCAAGTAGAAATGTGCAATGGAGATATTAATAAAGTGACAAAGAATATATAAAGGATACATACTGTATGTACAGCATGTTTGTTTGTTTATCAGGATTTTAACATCATGTTTTACACTTTGGTTACGTTCATGACAGGAACGGTAGTTACTCATTACACAAGGTTCATCAGTTCACAAGGTTACACTGAACACAGTCTTGGACAATTTAGTGTCTCCAATTCACCTCACTTGCATGTCTTTGGACTGTGGGAGGAAACCGGAGCACCCGGAGGAAACCCACACAGACACGGGGAGAACATGCAAACTCCACACAGGAAGGACCCGGACCGCCCCACCTGGGGATCAAACCCAGGACCTTCTTGCTGTGAGTCGACAGTGCTACCCACCGAGCCACCGTGCAGCCCCAATAATAAAGTGACTGTTAAGTATGAATTGCAAGTAGTAAGGTGCATATGTGTGCTGATTGCCGAGGTACTTAATCAGGATTATGGCATGGTATGTACAGTGGATACACATGTACAGCATGTACACATATCTAGAGTCTGGCGACCTGTCCGGGGTGTTTCCTCCCTTTCATCCAGTGAATCGGACCTACTGCAACCCTGAATAGGATAAAGCAGTGGTGAAACAGACAATGAATGAATAGTAAACGTATTAACTTTAAATGCAAAATAATTCTATTTGTTAAAATTGTAATGCATATAAATGAGATTTGACTCTACTAGTAGCCAAGTAATCTAACTAACAAACAAACCATTCTCCCTCAGACCTGTATACAGTATAATGCAATACATATATTAATACATGCGTGTATTATTTGTTTTTATTCGTTTGCTTTGGTTTTGATGTTATTCTGAAATTTAAGTTTATTATAAGTAACTTCAGTTACTTAAATACAGTTGTACCTTGTACCTTGAAATTTTTGAATCTTTGATGCCCTTTGTCGAGAAATTTGTACCCTTAAACTTGACGTTTCCCTTAAACTCAAAGCGCATGTGATGTAAACAAAGGGGTAAGCACTGGTGTGCCGTTGTTTCCTATGGTGGGCGATGCTGCTTAGCTTGCCGTTGCGCTTCCCTTAGCACTAATGCACTTTTGACAGTTGGGTTCGTGATTTTTTTTCGCGAGGTTTTATTGTATTTATTATATTTTTTTTAGTGATTTTTAACTTTTTCAATTATATTTCAGTGTTTTTATATTATACTTGTGTTATTTTTGTATATTTCAGTGTTTTTATATTATACTTGTGTTATTTTTGTATATTTCAGTGTTTTTATATTATACTTGTGTTATTTTTGTATATTTCAGTGTTTTTATATTGTACTTGTGTCTAAAACAACCCCATTATTTTACATTAGCCTAAAATATATGCAGATCCACAGGGCCATGAAACACATTAACAAGTTTCCCAAACATCCTTATTTGAAAAATACCTTAAAACTCTTTTAAACTCGACGCCACCCCCAGAACCAGTTGACATTGAGTTTCAAGGTACCACTGTATTCTTTTCTCCAAATACTAAATCTGACTCCAGTTATTTAAAGACGTACTTCTATATTTTTGTAATTACTGTAGCAGTACATTTACTTGAGTTACAACTTATGTCTTGTTGTTCACCTCATTAAAAGAAAAACTTAATTATTTTTATTCTCTTGACCACTTTTTTCATGGTTGTAGCAGGATAGACACAGAGAAGCAGTGAGTTAGAATAATTCTCAGCAGATGCTCTTATTCTTTGCTGAATAAACAAGTTAATAGTGGCATTTGCAAGACTACATTGGGAATTGTTCCAGCACTTCAGGCTCACAGATCTGTCCCAAAAGCTTAAAGACTCACGGCCCTTAGCAAAAAAACACTGTGACGTGTCTGATCCACTCATACCAGCACAACACACACTAACACACCACCACCATGTCATTGTCACTGCAGTGCTGAGAATGATCCACCACCTAAATAATACCTGCTCTGTGGTGGTCCTTACCAGGCTGAAAGCAGGCTGAAAGCAGGCTAAAAAAGTATGTAGAGAAACAGATGGACTACAGGCAGTAATGGTAGAACTACAAAGTGCTTCTATATGGTAAGTGGACCTCATTAAAAGAAAAACTTAATTATTTTTATTCTCTTGACCACTTTTTTCATGGTTGTAGCAGGATAGACACAGAGAAGCAGTGAGTTAGAGTAATTCTCAGCAGATGCTCTTATTCTTTGCTGAATAAACAAGTTAATAGTGGCATTTGCAAGACTACATTGGGAATTGTTCCAGCGCTTCAGGCTCACGGATCTGTCCCAAAAGCTTAAAGACTCACGGCCCTTAGCAAAAAAAAAAACACTGCGACGTTGCTAAACTCATAAAAAATTGAAGCAGGCATTCTGCTGGCACCGGAGAAGACGATTGGAACACGAGGTGAGAAAAAATACATTGAACTTTAGTGAAGCGGTAATGATAGACATTAAGCAGACAATAATTAACAGCGAGTATAACAGCCAGTGCACCAAGCCTGCACCATTCCTCATCTCCTTATTACCTCCCATTAGGAGGAATGAACAGTGTCGCCGTCACTCCATAACTCCTCGTATCATTCATTTCATATCGTGAATCTGACCTTTCCGCAGTCGCCGATTGTTGCCATGGTGAGTCAGACCAGGCCGGTTAAGGACAGAGGTGTGCAAATAAATGTCCTTATTATGTCACAGACTGCAGATTTCATATCACTCCCTTCAGAGTCACTCTGCTTACTTCAACTGAATAGTAACCCCCTGTGCACTGCCAAAGCAAGAGCTCCAGTTTTACCTTATTTTACCGGCTGGGCTGATAACACAGACAGCAATTTACTTCTGCTGCAGTGATAGTACTCTTACGATGCCCGGGTAAAGGAAAATAAATTGACAGGCGCTTTAGTTGGCCAAAATGATGCCATATTGAAAAATAACTTCATCACCTGGAGCCATCGTAACCTTATTTACTATACACAGAACAAGCACACAGGCTTGGCTCTTTAAAACAAAAGCTGACCAACAAACCTCAGAGCACCAAAATAAAAGCAATCACTTCTTTCCAAATTTAGACTCTTGCGTTTCACATTTGCCTGACAGCTACATTTAGTGTATCAGCAGAGAAAGATGAAGATGGCAGAGAAAAAACGAAAGCTTAGACAGATAGAGCAGTGTGCACCCTGGCTAACTGACTACACCAGAATTTTAAAGCCTTCTGAATACTGTCCACTGATGGTTGTGTAAATGTTTTGCACTGAGTGGGGTAAAAGCACTACAGAAAAGCCAAAATTGTCCAAACTAGCTGTAAATCCTTTGCTGTTGTGAGATATGTGTATTTGGGGTGTATACTGTAAATATCTATGGAAGCATGGGTACGAAGAAGCCAGGTACTAAATGCCACCCACACAAACTGCTGCACCACTGTGCTGCCCACAAGCTATAAACCTATAAACAATAATTACAAAATGCTACCACATATCAAACAGCTTTTCAATGAAGTAATAATGCTTGTAGGACTTCATGTACATTGTACTGTGGGATTTGTAGTTCTTTGTAGTTCTGCATCTGTCTGCATTTATCTTTGATATACACTATATTGCCAAAACTATTCACTCACCCATCCAAATCATTGAATTCAGGTGTTCCAATCACTTCCATGGCCACAGGTGTATAAAACCAAGCACCTAGGCATGCAGACTGCTTCTACAAACATTTGTGAAAGAATGGGTCAGGAGCTCTAAGGAGCTCAGTGAATTCCAGCATGGTACCGTGATAGGATGCCACCTGTGCAACAAGTCCAGTCATAAAATTTCCTTGCTACTAAATATTCCACAGTCAACTGTGGAAGTGGAAGTGATTGGGAACAACAGCAACTCAGCCACGAAGTGGTAGGCCACGTAAAATGACAGAGCGGGGTCAGCGGATGCTGAGGCGCATAGTGTGCAGAGGTCACCAACTTTCTGCAGAGTCAATCGCTACAGAACTCCAAACTTCATGTGGCCTTCAGATTAGCTCAGGAACAGTGTGTAGAGCTTCATGGAATGGGTTTCCATGGCTGAGCAGCTGCATCCAAGCCTTACATCACCAAGCGCAATGCAAAGCGTCGGATGCAGTGGTGTAAAGCACGCCACCACTGGACACTAGAGCAGTGGAGACGTGTTCTCTGACTGCACTGTGTCTTGTCTGACTGCACTGTGCCAAGTGTAAAGTTTGGTGGAGGGGGGATTATGGTGTGGGGCTGTTTTTCAGGAGTTGGGCTCAGCCCCTTAGTTCCAATGATAGGAACTCTTAATGCTTTAGCATACCGAAAGATTTTGGACAATTTCATGCTCCCAACTTTGTGGGAACAGTTTGGGGATGGCCCCTTCCTGTTCCAACATGACTGCGCACCAGTGCACAAAGCAAGGTCCATAAAGACATGGATGAGCGAGTTTGGTGTGGAAGAACCTGACTGGCCTGCACAGAGTCCTGACCTCAACCCGATAGAACACCTTTGGGATGAATTAGAGCGGAGACTGTGAGCCAGGCCTTCTTGTCCAACATCAGTGCCTGACCTCACATATGTGCTTCTGGAAGAATGGTCAAAAATTCCCATAAACACACTCCTAAACCTTGTGGAAAGCCTTCCCAGAGTGGGTGAAGCTGTTATAGCTGCAAAGGGTGGGCCGACATCATATTAAACCCTATGGATTAAGAATGGGATGTCATTCAATTTCATTTGCGTGTGACAGCAGACGAGCGAATACTTTTGGCAATATAGTGTATGTGTAGCTGTGAAAACTAGTTTTATTTCTTTAACTTTTTACTTATTTATTTCTTAGTTATTAAAGAAAAACAGCAAATTTGGATCCTTGGAATGTTGTAGGGAAACATTTACTGTGGAAGCACTTCTGTAGATAAGAGTGTCTGCTAAATGCCGAAAAAGTAAATGTTAAAAGATTCAGAGGAACTGAATACAAATTCACTTTCATAACCAAAAGTGCTGAAAAGGTGTACGGGGTCTAGAGCAAGCCATAATTTTTCTCTTTACCATTATTTTCCTGTCCCTGGTAAGTGCTAGAAGGATGAAGTAGATCAAGTACTGTTCAGGAAAGCAGAGAATGTAAAATGCATCAGGTCAAGCTGATCAAGCTGCTGAATGTTTGATGACACCGAGGGCCCTTCAAGCCTTGTTTGCATGCATTAGTGCAGGCCTGCGGACCCTAGCTCGGTCAGATGCAATTTCCTGTACCGTTTGAGGGCACTGACCTCTTCAACGGGCCGTGCTGAAACCGAGCGTGGCTCTGATTAGGCTTTCATAGACGCAAGCCTGCTGCTTTTCTAGGCTCATCACATCCACATGCCTTGTGGGACCAGCTCAGTTCATTTGGAAATCTCCACTCCGCTCTGCAGACACAGTAAATAATATGCTGAGGAATTGCTGATGTCTGTGTACAGCTTATTCAACATTTAACATATTCCAGGCCTTACAGTGGCATCCTGCCTGCTTTTTTGTGCTTTGTAGGGACTTTTTGTTGTACTGAAATGAGGATCTTGTGCTGACAACTCAACATATGCTCAGTACAGAATCATGATGAAATTAAACTTTTGGAACACTGCAGTTAGTGGGGACTTGGAGCTTGGAAGAAAAATGACTTTTTTCATAGTCAGCATGAATTTAAACACTCTGCTTTGTCATCATGTTACACAATTTGTGTGGTGACTTGGTCATTAAATGCTGAAATCAAAGTCATTATGGGGAAAATATTCTATAGTGAATTAATAAAATTATTAAATATTGATGTTTATCATTAAAAGTTACAATCAACCAATAGAAGACCTAATATATAAAGAAAAACAGCTGTAATCTGATCACAGCTGTAATCCTTCATTCATGTAACATTACTGGTAACAGATGAGGGCGGCACAGTGGCTCAGTGGGTAGCACGTAGTGGGTAGTTCGATCCCCAGGTGGGGCAGTGTGGGTTCTTTCTGTGTGGGGTTTGCATGTTCTCCCCGTGTCTGCATGGGTTTCCTCCAGGAGCTCCGGTTTCCTCCCAAAGACATGCTAGTGAGGTGAATTGGAGAAACTTGTGAACTGATGAACCTTGTGTAAAGAGTAACTACCAGTTCTGTCATGAATGTAACCAAAGTGTGTAAAACATGACGTTAAAATCCTAGCACTTTGTAGTTCTACAATTACTAAATGTAGTCCATCTGTTTCTCTGCATGCTTTGTTAGCCCCCTTTTATGCTGTTCTTCAAAGGTCAGGACTCTCCCAGGACAACCACAGAGTAGGTATTATTTAGGTGGTGGATCATTCTTAGCACTGCAGTGGCAATGACATGGTGGTGGTGTGTTAGTGTGTGTTGTGCTGGTATGAGTGGATCAGACACAGCAGCGCTGATGGAGTTTTAAAACACCTCACTGTCCCTGCTGGACTGAGAATAGTCCACCAACTAAAAATAACCAGCCAACAGCGCCACATGGGCAGCATCCTGTGACCACTGATGAAGGTCTAGAACAGAGGTCACTAACAGGCGGACCGCGGTCCGGATCCGGACCCAGAAGCTGTCCCATACGGACCCGGACCTACAGCCAAAACAGAAAGTTATTATTTGAAACCTGACGGAGCGCTTCTATTTTAACCGGCGCAGCTTTTGTAGTCTTTACGGTAGCGGTTTAGCGGATGAGAACCAATCACGTGACACCACTCAGCCAATCAAGTCTGTGCATTCCAGCCGGTAAACACTGCGACTGCAGTGCAGACAGTTGAGAGAGTTAGAGTCGAGTTACATGTGAAAAGACGGTGGAAAGAAAAAGAAAGATAGCGAATGTAGATACAGACAACTGTGCAGGAGAAAGTTGAGAAAAAGACGAGTGAGACAGGAGACAAATGGCGCTCTCCAAAAAAGAAACGTGTACAGCGAAATTACAGCATTTAATCCGTGATGGAGAGACTCATTTCTGTTCTTACTTCCCACTGGAGCACAATTTATTTTTATTTTCTCTTAATTTGATAAGAGAAAGGTTTTATAAGGTGGGGCGGTCCGGGTCCCCTCTGTGTGTGCATGTTCTCCCCGTGTCCGCATGGGTTTCCTTCGGTGCTCCGGTTTCCTCCCACAGTCCAAAAACATGCAAGTGAGGTATTGGAGATACTAAATTGTCCATGACTGTGTTCGATATAACCTTGTGATCTGATGAATCTTGTGTAATGAGTAACTACCGTTCCTGTCATTAATGTAACCAAAGTGTAAAACATGACGTTAAAATCCTAATAAATAAACAGACATTTGATTTGACAGTTATTGATAACATGCAGATGTTGATACAACTACTAGGCTACATTATACTATATTGTATATATGTTATAGTGGTTAAGGTACTGGACTAATAAACAGAAGGTTGCCGGTTCAAGCCCCACCACCACCAAGTTGCCACTGTTGGGTCCCTGAGCAAGGCCCTTAACACTCAATTGCTCATTGTGTTCCGCTCATTGTGTAAGTCGCTTTGGATAAAAGCGTCTGCTAAATGCTGAAAATGTAAATGTATATATATATATATATATAGTTAAACATTCCGGACCTTTGCTTCAAGACATTTTCTCTAACTGGACCCCTTTAAATTTTAGTTGAATACCCCTGGTCTAGAAGATGACCAACTCAAACAGCAGCAATAGATGAGCGATCGTCTCTGACTTTACATCTACAAGGTGAACCAACTAGGTAGGAGTGTCTAATAGAGTGGACAGTTAGTGGACACGGTATTTCAAAACTCCATCAGCACCACTATGTCAGTGATCCACCACCTAAATAAAACCTGCTCTGTGGGGGTCCTGACCATTGAAGAACAGGGTGAAAGCAGGCTAAAAAAGTATGTAGAGAAACAGATGGACTACAGTCAGTAATTGTAGAACTACAAAGTGGAGCTGATAAAATGGACAGTGAGTGTAGAAACAAGGAGGTGGTCATAATGTTATGGCTAATCAGTGTATATAGAATTATTCTAATATATAAAATATAGCACATTTACAGCATTTAGCAGACGCTTTTTATCCAAAGCAACTTACAGTACTGTGACAGTACTGTGTATTATCTAAGCAATTAAGGGTTAAGGGCCTTGCTCAAGGGCCCAACAGTTGCAACCTGACAGTGTTGGGGCTTGAACCAGTGACCATTTGATTACTAGTCCAGTACCCTAACTGTTAGGCTACAACTGCCCTGCAATTTTTTAATAGCAAACAAGCATGTCCTTGTTTTATCTTAGGCATAAACAATCATTTTGTCACAGGTTACAATTATCGTCTAATTTTTTTTTTTATACTTTAATAATTAGTATTTTTTAATTGCATGTATTTATTTTACTTTTGGGCCTGGATTTTCAAAGCTCCCCAATAAAGTTTAGAAAGTTGCATGTGCCGCCTAATCGTGCATTGTGGGTGATTAATAGATCATGCTTGTGCAATGTTTTGTGAAATGGCTACATAAAAGTCAATTACTGTGTGTGTGCAAGTGGAAAAATGAGACGTTCATATTTGCTGTGGAGTCAGGGAGGTATTAACTGTCGTGGAGGACAAGTTGCTGAGCAGCTATTGCTGTTTGTAATTAGCTAAAGTAACATTAGGAGAAGCAGAACTATTAGGGTGTTAGGATGTGTTAGTAATGTTTTTACTGGTGCAGACTTTGTTTCCAAGTGATTTCCTAGCTACGTCCCAAAAATTATCCTGCATTGTTTGTAGTGTCTAACTAAACATTTCAAAATGCACTACTATTTAGTGCAGTAGTGTGTGATTTGGAACACTGCCATTTTCAATAATGTCAAGAAGTACACATTTTTAAACTGGATTTTTTCTTTTTAATGAGTTTTAGTTTCCAGCATTAAGCCAAAAGTATCTGTAAGATTATTCAGATCTTACTCTCGTCTTAATGAGTGTCTGGCCCCTGAGAGACTAGTATGAATACACCTGTGTATGAAGTTTTACTTAACTTTTCAATGAGCTAAAGTAACATTAGGAGGAGCAGAACTATACAGGTGTTAGGATGTGTTAGTGTTTTTTTATTGGTGCAGACATTGTTTTCAAGTGATTTCCTAGCAATGTTTTAAAAAATAATCCTGCATTGTTTGTAGTGTCTAAACAATTCAAAGTGCACTACTATTTAGTGCAGTAGTGTGTGATTTGGAACGCTGCCATTTTAAATGTTGTCAAGAACATTTTCTCTTTAATGAGTTTTTGTTTCCAGCATTAAGCCAAAAGTATCTGTAAGATTATCAGGATTTTACTCTCTGGCCCATGATAGACTAGTATGAAACACATATAAGAAAATGACTAAATGTATACAGCTGTGTATGAAGTTTTACTCAACTTTTCAATTAGCTAAAGTAACATTAGGAGGAGCAGAACTATTAGGGTGTTAGGATGTGTTAGTATTTCTTTTATTGGTGCAGACTTTGTTTCCAAGTGATTTCCTTGCTACGTCTCAAAAATAATCCTGCATTGTTTGTAGTGTCTAACTAAACAATTCAAAGTGCACTACTATTTAGTGCAGTAGTGTGTGATTTGGAACGCTGCCATTTTCAATGTTGTCAAGAACATTTTCTCTTTAATGAGCTTTTGTTTCCAGCATTCAGCCAAAAGTATCTGTAAGATTAATCAGATCTTACTCTTGTCTTAATGAGAGTCTGATCCCTGAGAGACTAGAATGAAACACATACTGTATAAGAAAATGACTAAATGTATACAGCTGTGTATGAGGGTTTTACTCAACTTTTCAACTTTTAGCAAGCCGTAGCCTAGTGGTTAAGGCACAGGACTAGTAATCCAAAGGTTGCTGGTTCAAGCCCCACCACTGCTAGGTTGCTGCTGTTGGGCCCTTGAGCAAGGCCCTTAACCCTCAGTTGCTCAGACTGTAATGTAAGTCGCTTTGGATAAAGGCGTCTGCTAAATGCTGAAAATGTAAATGTAATGTAAATGTAAACATTAGGAGGAGCAGAACTATACAGGTGTTAGGATGTGTTAGTAATGTTTTTATTGACGCAGACATTGTTTCCAAGTGATTTCCTAGCTATGTCTCAAAAATAATCCTGCATTGTTTGTAGTGTCTAACTAAACAGTTCAAAGTGAACTCCTATTTAGTGCAGTGGTGTGTGATTTTGAACGCTGCCATTCAGATCTTACCCTCGTCTTGATAAGAGTCTGGTCCCTGAGAGACTAGTATGTGACAGATTTGAGAGAACGACTGTCTTAAGCTTTGTATGAAGTTTTACTTTCCAACCCAACACAATATAGTACAAAGTAACCTAGTTAATGTAGACAAAATTGATGTAAATCGTATCTTTATTTTTAGCTACGCATTACTAAAAAAAATCTTCTCCTCTCCCTTGTAGCAAACAATAATTTATATAAACATAGAGCTGAATAATTACAAGTATCTTTGACCTACTAATTATTTCATGTTTTCTTTAAAAAGGACTTTTTATTCATTTGAATTATGAGCAGTTGAATTATGACTCCTGAACAGTTAAGGAAGTTTAACTTAGCATGCTAGCAAAGTCACTAGCAAAATAGACAGAATATAAACAATCAAAAATGAGCAAAATAAAAATAAAATCGTACAAGACGATATGTACACAAACTACATCAGCACCATCTTTGTCATACAATCAGTTTATCGCAGTGAATGCTAATCCAATGTAGCAGGAAATGCTAATCCAGTAAACAAAACTGCACTTAAACTTTCTCTTTGTGAAATTCCTCTTACATTATTGGTCATTTTATTCCATACTCCAAAAAATTTACACAAACTTGATAATCATAATCAGTTTATCCCAAGCAGGATAGCAGCGAATGCTAATCCAGGGTAGCAGGAAATGCTAATACAGAATTTCTGTAAAAATATTTTTTATTTTTGTTACTTCCTACATAAAATTGACACAAACTTCATCATTATCACAATCACACAATCAGTTTATCCCGATCAGGGTAGCAGTGAGTGCTAATCCAAGGTAGCAGAAAATGCTAATCCAGTAAACAAAACTGCTTTTAGACTTTTTTCTTTGTGAAATTCCAATTAAGATGTTACGATTCATTTCATTCCTTAATACATAAAATTGACACAAACTACATCATCATGATTACACAATTAGGTTATCCTGGTCAGGGTAGCAGTGAGTGCTAATCCAAGGTAGCAGGAAAATTCTAATCCAGTAAACAAAACTGCCCTTAGACTTTCTGTTTGTAAAATTCCAGTCAAAATGTTTTTCCTTTTGTTACAATCAGTTTATTGTGGTCAGAGTAGCAGTGAGTGCTAATCCAGCAAGCAAAACTACTGTTATTTTAAAGAACTGTAATGTATTTCTCTTATCCATCGTTCAGAATAGCTCTACATATATGAACAAAAAATACATGTGTGACCCCTCTCTGAGCATGTCATGGGATTTGTAGCACCTGGTGCACGGTGGTAGTTCCTGGTCAAGTGCTGGGGTTCAGTGTCTCCTCCGCTTGAAGATGATGGGACATGACAGGAAACAGACGGGGTCTCTTGTAATGAAACTCAGACGATGCTGGAGAGCAGACCTGGAAGAACCTACGCCTCATGAATGTTGGCCTGCTGATATTAAAGTGCTGCTCTAAATCATATATGCATTCAATGTTTTTGGAAATATGAGGTCATGCTAGCATTTATGGATGTTAGGTCAGTTAGGAGGTCAGTAATACTGTGTGCTCTTGTATGCAAACACACATTTTGAAGAGTTTGAATAAATTCTATTACTTGTATTGTATTACTCATTGTGTCCAAAGACTTAATGAACTGTTGCATTTTTATTTTCGACTCATTGATGTTTATAGTTTGTGTGTTTGTACCATTTTTCTTTCCCCAATTGTTTTAAACACACACACACACATGGTTGAATGAAGCTTGTATGTTTGATGGATATGAGATGTGATCATGTGACTCTAATAAGCAGACAGGAGTATATCATATTGAGACGTGACAGGGAATTAGATTCACTAGATTGGATCATTCCAGCCTCAGGAAAGAGTGCTAGGAACAATATGCTGACGTGTGTATGTGTCACACCAGGCTATGCTACATATTTTGAATAATGAAAAGTTGTAGAAATATTTAAATAAAATGTTCATTAGGGATTCACTGATACGTATATGAGAATTGTTATCATAGCTGATGTTGGTGTTAAAACAACCAGGACAGGGTATCGGTCATTCACAGGGCATCATACACTGATCAGCCATAACATTAAAACCACCTCCTTGTTCCTACACTCACTGTCCATTTTATCAGCTCCACTTACCATATAGAAGCACTTTGTAGTTCTAGTACAATTACTGACTGTAGTCCATCTGTTTCTCTGCATGCATTTTTAGCCTGCTTTTACCCTGTTCTTTAATGGTCAGGACCCCCACAGGACCACCATAGAGCAGGTATTATTTGGGTGGTGGATCATTCTCAGCACTGCAGTGACACTGACATGGTGGTGGTGTGTTAGTGTGTGTTGTGCTGGTATGAGTGGATCAGACACAGCAATGCTGATGGAGGTTTTAAACACCTCACTGTCCCTGCTGGACTGAGAATAGTCCACCAACCAAAAACATCCAGCCAGCAGCGCCCTGTGGGCAGCGTCCTGTGACCGGACCACTGATGAATTCTGATTCTAGATGAGCGATCGTCTCTGACTTTACATCTACAAGGTGGACCAACTAGGTAGGAGTGTCTAATGGAGTGGACAGTGGGTGGACTTTAGTGAGTGGTATTTAAAAACTCCAGCAGGGCTGCTGTGTCTGATCCACTCATACCAGCACAACACACACTAACACACAACCACCACCATGTCATTGTCACTGCAGTGCTGAGAGTGATCCTCCACCTAAATATGCCGATTAGTGTATATATGTTGACACCTGCACCAAGAGAAATTCCTTGTACATCTGGTACTTGGCGAATAATAAAGATTCTGATTCTGATACACAGACATGCGATGGATTGGCATCCTGTCCAGGCTATTCCTTCCTTGCTCTCAGCAGCAAGTAAAACCGGACCTGTCACAACCCTGACCAGGATAAAGCAGTTAATGTAAACAAAATAAATATGAATGATTTATTAATTTTATCTTTTGTAACCACGTCATCACAATGATGGCTGCTTTAGGCCCAAAGTCTTAAAGAAAACACTGGACATGTGACAGAATTATAATTATGACCTTGGACAGGTCAGTCCATTGCTGAAATCCCAGCTCATTCAATGGTAATAATCAAAACTTGGAAATAAAAATAAGATCTGATGTATTTACCATCAAATGCAACAGTGTTTAACATTAACAAATTACATTTCTAACACATTTTTATTTTTTCATGATTTACTGATACATAAATGAACTTTTCATGGGAATTAATGGGACAAGAAGCGAACAATCTCATTTAATGATGTAAACTCCCTGCTGATTTCATTACAAATAAAAACACAGAGAATTAAACGTGAAAATGATTCTGTTAGACTATTCTGACAGTTCATTCATTGCTGGTTGATTTTGGACCATGGACAATTTATACACTGATCAGCCATAAGATTAAAACCACCTCCTTGTTTCTACACTCACTGTCCATGTTATCAGCTCCACTTACCATATAGAAGCACTTTGTAGTTCTACAATTACTGACTGTAGTCCATCTGTTTCTCTGCATGCTTTATTAGCCCCCGTTTCACCCTGTTCCTTAATGGTCAGGACCACCACAGAGTAGATATTATTTAGGTGGTGGATCATTCTCAGCACTGCAGTGACACTAACATGGTGGTGGTGTGTTAGTGTGTGTTGTGCTGGTATGAGTGGATCAGACACAGCAATGCTGATGGAGTTTTTAAACACCTCACTGTCACTGCTGGACTGAGAATAGTCCACCAACCAAAAATATCCTGCCAACTGCGCCCCGTGGGAAGAATCCTGTAACCACTGATGAAGGTCTAGAAGATGACCAACTCGAACAGCAGCAATAGATGAGCGATCGTCTCTGACTTTACATCTACAAGGTGGACCAACTAGGTAGGAGTGTCTAATAGAGTGGACAGTGAGTGGACACGGTATTTAAAAACTCCAGCAGCGCTGCTGTATCTGATCCACTCATACCAGCACAACACACATTAACACACCACCACCATGTCATGTCATTGGGTCCTGATCATTGAAGAACAGCATGAAAGTGGGCTAACAAAGTATGCAGAGAAACAGATGGACTACAGTCAGTAATTGGAGAACTACAAAGTGCTTCTGTATGGTAAGTGAGAATTGAGGTGGTTTTAATGTTATGGCTGATCAGTGTATGCACACCACATATTTACATTACCTGAACAAGAACGTTTATTCTCAGCAAAATGAATTGTGCTAGCTTTGCACCAGCTATCAGAAGGCATTTATTTTTAGCAAAATGGATTGAATTAACTCAGAGAGAAAAAAAGCATGGTAATAGCCTGACTATGTAAAATGTTGCATTTGCGCACTTCTCTCTTTGAACGTGAAATGCCTTTCTTCTAGGTGAGAGGTGGAACACTATGTGCTGCATTGCAATGAGTCCATATTGAGAGGAAGGAAAATTAGATCCTGGGCATGTATGATTTGCATTTAAATGGATTATTGTCTACAGCTGGTGTGGCGGGCAGTGGCCACACATTGTTTTTCTTGGAAGAAAATGTTCATTTTGCTCTTTATATAGACTGCTGGCATAAACAAGCTTTAGAAGGCAAGTTTTGGCATTTGCTGCTTCTGAAGTGATCTAACGAAGGCTCTGTGGATGTGTAATAATCTCTTATTGGCACATAATTCTCAAGAAAGGCTGTTGCTGCAATTTTCACTGCAGCTCTAAATGAGTGTAGTAGATCCGAAAGGGTACTGATTGTTACTATAGCAGCAATAAGAAATTAAAAACAACTTCATTTCCATGCTTCAGATGAAATACACCGATCAGCCATAACATTAAAACCACCTCCTTGTTTCTACACACAATGTCCATTTTATCATCTCCACTTACCATATAGAAGCACTTTGTAGTTCTTCAATTACTGACTGTAGTCCATCTGTTTCTCTGCATGTTTTGTTTGCCCCCTTTCATGCTGCTATTTAATGGTCAGGACTCTCCCAGGACCACCACAGAGCAGGTATTATTTGGGTGGTGGATCATTCTCAGCACTGCAGTGCCACTGACATGGTGGTGGTGTGTTAGTGTGTGTTGTGCTGGTATGAGTGGATCAGACACAGCAATTCTGATGAAGTTTTTAAACACCTCACTGTCACTGCTGGACTGAGAATAGTCCACCAACCAAAAATATCCAGCCAACAGCGCCCCCGTGGGCAGCGTCCTGTGACCACTGATGAAGGTCTAGAAGATTAAACAGCTGCTATAGATGAGCGATCGTCTCTGACTTTACATATACGGGTGGACGAACTAGCTAGGATGGACAGTGAGTGGACACAGTATTTAAAAACTCCATCAGCGCTGCTGTGTCTGATCCACTCATACCAGCACAACACACACTAACACACCACCACCATGTCAGTGTCACTGCAGTGCTGAGAATGATCCACCACCTAAATAATACCTGCTCTGTGGTGGTCCTGTGGGGGTCCTGACCATTAAAGAACAGCATGAAAGGGGGCTAACAAAGCATGCAGAGAAACAGATGGACTACAGTCAGTAATTGTAGAACTACAAAGTGCTTCTATATGGTAAGTGGAGCTGATAAGAAGGATAGTGTGTGTAGAAACAAGGAGGTGGTTTTAATGTTATGGCTGGTCAGTGTTTGCTAACCATCAATTCAATTTTCCTTCCAAGGCAGTATATTGTTCTGTCAGATTTTAATACTAACTTGATTAAAAAACATCACCTGTATAGAATAAGACATCAGGTCATGCAACTGCATCATTGAGACAAGGTTGCTTGTCAGGTTTTTTTTCCTGCACCAGATGGGCTGGCTTGTTTTTAATCATGTACTTTCATCTGCACCCTACTTGAGACACGGACTCCTGGAAATACGGCGTCTGTCAAATGCCAAATCTAAATATGACACGCGTCTTTAGTTTTGGCTCCAATCATCAGCATGGTACTTGAGGTCTATAAAGTCATCAGGGCCATGGGTAACTACATAAGATACAGAACCTTACTACTACAGTCACCAGAGTGCATTAAAGGTTAGCCCCGGGCCAAAATTGGCCAGGAGGATTCTTGTGCACAGTCTGAAGCGACAGTCAAAGCTACCCCAGAAAGAAAAGGCAAACTGCAAATTGAGTATCTGCCGATACCGTTACCAATCCGATACCGTCATTTCTCCTCTCAAACAACTAAGCAGTAATAATACATGTCTCAATGCACCATGGTTAATCTAGCTATCTAAATAACAATGCTCAGACTGTGAAACAAATATTCTAAAGGAATTAATACAGAACTTACAACATCACACTTATACAAAACTGCTGTTTTTATTTTAACAAATAAAAAATATTTTTTTATTAACAATTAAAGATAAACAAATAATGCAAAATTAACAAATGTATCTATCTTGTCCTGGCTTGGAGATCTCTCATATCCTCAACAAAATTTAATCCATTAGTGTTATGAAATACAACAAACTACACCGTTTCCCGTTCAGCCACAGATGTCCACTTCAAAATCCAGCAGGGTTTTTTTTTTTTTTTTCACTTTTTTCCCCAATTTTTATCTCCATTCTAGTCATATCCAATTACCCTGATTATGTACTCTATACTGGTTCAACCCCTTGCCGCTGACTGAGGATGCCACTCAACCGAATTGCGCCCCCTCCGGCACGCAATCGGTACAGACTTGCATTTTACACCCGCACGAGCCGAGTTCATACACCGAGAGACACTGCGCACGGAGGGTCACACCCCCCTCAATGTTATTCCTCAGCCCTGTGCAGGCGCCGTCAGCCAACCAGCAGGGGCCGCAGTTGTACCAGTTAAGAGGACCTATGCTCCGACTCTACCCGCTAAGCCCATGAACAACAGCCAAACGTTGTTCATACTGCCGCCCAACCCAGTCGGAAAGGTAGAGCTGAGTTTCGATACGATGTATCTAGAAACCCAACTCTGGTGCACTAGCGTACTTTACCGCTGCGCCACCTGAGCGGCCCAGCAGGGTTTTTTAATAAGCGCGCTTTGGTTTTTAATAATCTAAAAACGTGACAGAACTTTAACGGTACATCTCAACAAAACTCTGCGTCAATTCTAATTGGTCCATCACGTTTGATTGACATCCACATCTTCAAATTATAGACACTTTAGACGACACCCCGTAAAACAGTGTTTTTAGTTGTGGCAGTAGTAAATGATTTTTTAAAATGCTAAAAGTTTAAGTAGATCAGTGTGTTTTAATTTCTGAATGGCCTTATTTACATTAAGTGTTATTTACATTAGGCAACAGTATCGGATCGGATTACACGTTTTTTTTCTTCCGATATCCGATCCAGTGATTTGGGCCAATATCGGATTGATACAGAGTATCGGATCAGTGCCAGCCCTACATAAATCCATGAAAATTTAATATTGTACTTTGAATGGACTTCATGACAACTCCAGAAAAAAAACAAGAATGCTTAAGCTGGCGGCAGTGAATGGTGTGCTAAGGCTTTGCTGATAACAGCTTATGTGCAACATATAAAGGCTAGATTCCAACACATACAAGCAAAACAGCAAAGTGTTGTTTAAAAGCAACAAATAGTAGATGAACAAATAATTAATTGGCCTGCTCAACATCGATTTAGACAGCCCAACTTTGGCAGACTATTCACCAAGATACAGCATAGTTCTTAACACCAGAATTCCTTACTTTTTACTTATTTGTTCATTTTGCATCACATTATACACAGATCAGCCATAACATTAAAACCACCTACAATTACTGACTGTAGTCCATCTGTTTCTATGCATGCTTTTTTTTTGCCAGCTTTCACCCTGTTCTTCAATGGTCAGGACCACCACAGGACCACCACAGAGCAGGTATTATTTGGGTGGTAGATGATTCTTAGCACTGCAGTGACACTGACATGGTGGTGGTGTGTTAGTGTGTGTTGTGCTGGTATGAGTGGATCAGACACAGCAGCGCTGATGGAGTTTTTAAACACCTCACTGTCACTGCTGGACTGAGAATAGTCCACCAACCAAAAATATCCAGCCAACAGCGCCCCGTGGGCAACGTCCTGTGACCACTGACCACTCTAGAAGATGACCAACTCAAACAACAGCAATAGATGAGCGATCGTCTCTGACTTTACATCTACAAGGTGGACCAACTAGGTAGCAGTGTCTAATAAAGTGGACAGTGAGTGGACACAGTATTTAAAAACTCCAGCGGCGCTGCTGTGTCTGATTCACTCATACCAGCACAACACACACTAACACACCACCACCATGTCACTGTCACTGCAGTGCTGAGAATGATCCACCACCTAAATAATACCTACTCTGTGGTGGTCTTTTGGGGGTTCTGACCATTGAAGAACAGGGAGAAAGCAGGATGAAAAAGTATGTAGAGAATATAGATGGACTACAGTCAGTAATTGTAAAACTACAAAGTGCTTCTATATGGTAAGTGGAGCTGATAAAATGGACAGTGAGTGTAGAAACAGGGTTTTAATGTTATGGCTGATCAGTGTATCTGTGCTTCTATACCTTTGGCATTCGTAAGGAGTTTATTATCACCAGGGTACATGCACGGCTAGCCTGGGGCTCATGATTCAGTTTGTTCCCTCAAATCAACCCCAGCACAGAACCCCCTGGGCTTATCTGACTTCCTCATGGGAACTCCTAATTCAGTATTTTAGTACAAAGTGACTTCAGAAGTTATCTTCCCTGCCTTGATGAGACCACACAACTCTTAGAGCCAAACCAAGAATGTGTCAGTTTTGACATGTTGTTCATGCAGTGGCATTATGTGAAGTGTCCTTTGTAGCACCATTCATGGGTGCCACTACTCTTACCCTCATGGTTTGGAATGCAGAAGCAGTAAAAATGCTTCATACCAAGCAACTACTATAGCAGCAGAGGTAAATGATATAGTCACAGTGCACCAAAAGCCATTTGAATTAAACCCTGTGCCATTTTATGCAAATTACTTGTTACAGTAAATAGCAATGTAGCACTTGCTGCATTGAAATTGGCAGCCACATGAACCAGCTTTTACAGACCTGCTTGAATTATGTAAAGCCAGGAAACACCAGGGCCATTATATCTTACTTCCAAATTGACCTACCACATGCTTTTAGTTAATTTTGGATCACATTCTATCTACTGTATATGAAATCATTCCATCATACCCTTGGCATCCATGAAGCAATGGAAGCTTATTTTTTTAATCTCAGAGTACATAAGAGGCTGGCCTGGGGCAAAGGGTATGACAGAAGGTAAATTGGAGCCCCCCTTTTGCCTGTGGGAATATAATAAATCAGGACTGGTCTTTCCTTTCTTTTGTACAATAGTGGGACCACATGACTACTGTGGCTACTAAATATCTTTGGAGTTTTGGCAAAGCTATCTGTGGCATTTGAGTGACATGTTGATGTTAGGTAAGTCATTGTTGCCATCGTTTAAAGGTAAAAAAAGGTACTTTAAGGATATTCCACTAGCACGCCAGCACTGGAATTCTGAACTCTTCGGCCAGACTAAAAAAAGGGGGGTGGGGTCTTTTGTGTAAGGACCCTGGTTAGTAGCTCAAGGTGCCTGTACAGAGATGGAGGAACGCGGAGATCAGCGCATGACTCTCTGTGCGTGAGACTGGCCTCACGTGTGAATCCATTGAAGTATGGGCAAATAAGAGAGGGAGCGTGTGTCAGGCAAATATACCCTCCTTGGACATACTCGAGGTAAATAAGAATAAATGTAAGAGAAAAATGTTAATTTACACTAGAAGTATTCATACATAATCAATTACTACTTAGAAAATGTAGATATGCCTAGGGCATGGTTAGGGTCAGTAGTCATGTTCCAAGAATACTGCTAGAGTAGAATGTTACTGGATGTGTACATGGTGTACGTGATAAGTGCATCAATTACATTGTATGATGCCCAAAACCGAGTTCTAGCTGGTTTAGACCAGTTCCTTTGTTCTTGCTAAGAAATCTCTGTTAACGGTGGAATCTTCCATTGTCCTACAAGGTCACCAACAAGAGTATAAAAGGATGTTTATTTTTTTTCCTGTGTTATTACATTCACAGAGCCTCTGCGTGAGACTGTCGGTGTGATCCTTCTCTGCAGACAAGATTAAAACTCTTTTCTACTCGCAATCCAGTCTTTGGGGTATTCTATTAAGGGGTTTCCACCACAATGTTTACGGTAAATTGTAAGAAAAAAGAGAGAAGAATAAATAAAAATAGTAAACAGGTGCTTTCAAAGTCCAATAATGCATCTAAATTATGTTGCTCCGACTAAATCAGGAACCAAAAAAGTAACAAGCACTTTTCTAAAACTGAAGCACATAAGTGTCCTAAATAGACCTGTGCCTGAGTGTTGGCATACTGTTGGGCTTCCTGATAATATGCTGTTCACTGGAACCCATCAATGACTGCCATGATTTATACGCATTTCCACTCACAAGGCTACGAGAGCTGAGCAATGAAGAGCTATTCCATCTACCTCAGTGAGCTTCCTCAAAGTTTAATTGACCTGCTCAGTCACCCTGTCTGCAGTGCTAACCTTAGAAAGAGATTAGCATCATTCACTACTTTTATCCAATCTCAAAGTACCGTAACAACCTGCTGCCGAGAGTAAGTGCTTCCACTGCCACTACTACTTGCTATGTGTCCCAACCTTTTTGTATTTCTTAGTTATACTCAGGCTAAGACTGAAAGAAAAAAAAGCCCCTTCAGTTCCCACATTCCCTCTATTCAATTGTATATCTCACCCTCAGAATCCCACCCATATTCCTTAGTCCCACCCAAACTTCCTCCAACCTTGCTGCCCCACCCACCAACAACCAGGCACAGCCAAAGCTGAATGGGGGAATGATGGAGGAGGAGGGGAAAGAGAAAGGTTAGTCAAGGGGCAGAGTTTGTAGGCAGTTGAAGCTACTGTGTTAGAAAAGATCAGAATGGCATCATTTGTCTGTGTATCTAATCTCTCCCAGTTTAAAGTCTAAAGGCGAAGTTTTTCAGTTATTCCAGAAAGTGTGGATTGTACTTTTTGATTTATGGCTATCATAGGCTCAATCGGACAAACCCTCTTCTAGTTGGATTTATTACAAAGAATTTTGGAACAAGACCCAAGGGTTGCCAAAAAAAAACAGTAAGTGTGTACTTTAATTTCTTACCCCTCAGTTGTATTGTAGGCCAGCTGGAGTGACTTGGAGTATATTAAATATTTAAATTTGATGCTAAGTGTTGGCAGTGTTTTGGTACATGCTTGTCCATGACACAATCTGAACAGATTCTATTAATAGCCAGTGAAACTGAGATGATGCAAAATTGTGTTATTGTTTAAGAAGCAGATTTTAATGCTGATGGAGTTGATGGTCTGCACAGAAAACTGTTTTGTGTTGGAGTTCTTACATCAGAGTTTTATTGTAGGCCAGATGGAGTGAGCTGTAGTGAAACAAACATGGAGACTGATGCTGTGTGAGGACAGTTTAGCAGTGTTTGCTGAATACAGTCTAAATCTTTGGGATTCAAAATGTACCTTTTTTTAGAGGACAGTGAATCTAAATCATATACAGTGCCGAGTTACCATATACACTATATGGCCGGAAGTATTTGGACATCTGATCAAGAGCTTGTTGGTCATCCCATTTAAAAAACAAATGGTAATAAATAGAGTGACCCCTAAATGATCTTTCAGCTATATCAGCCACTCTTCTGAGAGGGCTTCTCACAAAATGTTGTAGTATGTCCTGGGTATTTGTGCCCATTTAGCCAAAAGAGTATTTGTATAGCTGGGCACTGATGTTGGTCAAGAATGCCAACACAAGAGTTAATGTTCCATTACATTTTAAGACTGTTCAATATAGTTGAGGTCAGGGCTCTGTGCTGGACACTGGAGTGTTTTTTAAACCTTAATAAGATTTTCTTCATGTCTTTATAGAATTTGCTTTGTGAACAAGAACATAGACATGCTGGAACAGGAAAGGGCCTTCCCTACTCTCTAAAATGCTACTGCAAAGTTGGGAGCATATCATTTCCTTTATATAATAAATTTGGTTTGTATAATAACATTGGTTAGAAGTTGTTGGTCATGAAACAACAACCGTTAAAACATACATTTTCTCACTTTGATGGATGGCAGACACAGAGGAGTGCCCCCCACCCCATATTTAGACCCCAGACTCCCCAGAACTCCTGACTACAGATGGCTATGGCGTCATCTAATTTGCAATCCCCAGACAACAGACCAGACGCTTTTCTGTTGCACCAAATAAGAGGTTGTTACTAACTCCTGAACTTCTGAATTTCAGTTTCAGTGCAGAGTTCAACAATGAGCTAACGCTGGCTTTTTGACGCCATTAATGTGAGTCAGGAGTTACACGAATGAATTATCAAGTGTTTAACGAGAAGTCAGAGCAAGCACTATTGCAAGATTAGGCTGACATTGAGAGCTTTTTCCTCTTCCTTTTCGCAGACTCTGGCCGTTAATCATAAACGGCACCAGAAATGAAAAGGCGACGGCATCACGGCCGCTGATGAAAGAAAATAGGGACGGTGGCTGGTTCGATTTTTGAATTGAAGTGGGGCCAGAAGAAAAAGGGTTCATTAAGCCATCACTCCTAGCAGTGGTTAGTGAATTTAGGCAGAGTCCTGATAATAGGTGTCCATTATCGTCCCTCATTGTCCATCTCGGTTCCTTGGTATTCTGCGACCGCACCAGCGCTGGTGGGATTATAAAAGAAACATCTATTCATACTTGCGTCCCCACTCCGACTGCTTGTTCTTTAGAGGCATCACCATAACAACACCTGCCTGCGGTGTGCATTTTGATTGGGTCGAACTGCTACGTTCATGCTGGGAAATAGTCCTTTCATGGAGTAGGTTTGTCAAAGAGGGTTACATGGAGAAAAACATATTTTTGTGAGGTATTTATCTGTGTGGACACATATCTTTGTGGCCCGGTCTCTAAGGAAACTGCCCTGTGCTATTATTTAGACAATAAATGTAGATCTGTTTTTTTTTTTTTTTTGTACCCTGTCAGTATAATGGCCCACATTATGATATGGGGTAGTATTAAGTATGGTGCCATTCGTTTGTCCAAAAGACAACAATTTACTTGTTATTTAGCATTGACATAAAAGACGACAGATTGGTGAGGCAATTATAGCCCTTGAGGCACTGTTGTTATGTCCTGGTGTTGCTCTTCACACTTTGTGTACATTAACTGAAACTCTCTCTGCTTTACAATCCTCTCTGAAGGCTCCTAATGGCATAATATGCCCAATTAAATCTTCCCTCTGCAAACACGTCTCTCATTTTAGATAAATCCAAACAGTGCTGCTTGGCAACATGCCTGCAGCCGTAGTGTGGCTGGATAGAGAAGTGTGAACGCTAAACAGTTAAACACGGCCTCTTTCGTAAGGCTAAGGTTTGACCTATCCAGAAACAGATGCAAATGCAGAAACCACAGCCCACAATCCTAAAGCTGCTTTGTGCATTCAGATGCTGGGATTAGTAATGAGATTGAATTCAATTTGACTGCTACATTCTTCCATTCCCGCTACAGTTTACTCAAGTCAAGTCAAATTTATTTGTATAGCGCTTTTTCAATAGACATGGTCTCAAAGCAACTTTGAATTCAGGACTGACAGACCAAAAACCCCTGTTGAGCAAACCAAGGGTGACAGTGGCAAAAAAAAAAACTCCCTTAAAATGACAGAAAGAGCCGCTCAGGTGGCACAGCGGTAAAACACGCTAGCACACCAGAGCTGACATTTCGAACTCTTCGGTACGAAACTTAGCTCTGCCATTCGGCTGGGTGGCTATATGAACAATGTTTGGCTGTTGTTTATACAGGGAGGGAGCCGGATAGGGACCTCATAACTGATGCAATTACGACCTCTGCTGGCTCATTGATGCCGCCTACACAGATTCGGAGGATGATTAATTGATCAGGGTGTGGCTCTCCGTACACAAAGCTGATCTGCATATGCACTCTCCTCGTGCAGGTGAAAAGATGCTGTCGGCTACTGCACATGTGTCGGAGGGGGCGTGTGACAGTTCGCTCTCCTCAATCGGGGCAGGGGTCAGCACCAGTAGAGAGGAAGCATAACGCAATTGGGTAAAAATTGGACACGCTAAAAATTGGGAGAAAATGCATTAAAAAATTATAGAAAGAAGCCTTAATAAACAAGCAGTTGGAGTTCTTTATTATTCAGTCCAGTCTGTAATAAAGTCCATAGTGAGTTCTGGACATGATTCTGTTCTGGAATTTCCTTGATTCTGGTGAAATTAGATGATTAATAAAAATAAAATGTCATTAAAACACGCACCAGCGATGAGCAGAAAGAGGCAGTGCAGTAGTATGTGACAGCAATTTGAATGTGGACATGTAATGTAAAGCATGTTATGTACATTTGCTATTCACATTGGTTAGACTGGTAAGAAAGGGGTCTATTCAACCAAATAGTACTCCAGTTTAGTGGCTCTCAAACAGTAATGAATCACCCCAAGTAGTAAGCCAGATAACCTTTGAAAATAATGTATGGTAATTAGAATTATATTATAATTATTAATTATGTACTAGTACTAGATACCACATGAGTCCTTCAGATGTGTCGCAGAGTCCAGGTCAGGTCAGATCATGCAAATCAAGCAGGTCAGAGCTTAACAGCTTAGAATTGTTTATACTATCATGATTGTAATAGCCTGTGGCCATTAGTGAAGTAACTTTGCGGTCTGGTGGTTTTAACATCTATCAAGCTGAAGCACCTGCCTGAAGGAATTGTTGGAACTGGTGAGGGGGTCACTATAGATTTTTTTGCATGGTTCCTGGCTCTGGAGGTGTACAGTTTAGTACCATTCTTCCTTGCAAAATGCTTATAGCTCCGAGTTCTTTTTAGCCCCCTTCACAATTACTGGCACCACTCATACAGAGTAGTAGAAGGATTATAAGGAATTTACCTTTTGGCAAATGAGTTTGATCTCCCACTAAAAAAAACAAGCAAGAAAAATCCAACCTTGAATTAAAGTAAATTTATTAATAGAACTGCAGTATACACTGATCAGCCATAACATTAAAACCACCTCCTTGTTTCTACACTCACTGTCAATTTTATCAGCTCCACTTACCATATAGAAGCACTTTGTAGTTCTACAATTACTGACTGTAGTCCATCTGTTTCTCTACATACCTTTTTAGCCTGCTTTCACCCTGTTCTTCAATGGTCAGGACCCCCACAGGACCACCACAGAGCAGGTATTATTTGGGTGGTGGATCATTCTCAGCACTGCAGTGACACTGACATGGTGGTGGTGTGTTAGTGTGTGTTGTGCTGGTATGAGTGGATCAGACACAGCAGTGCTGCTGGAGTTTTTAAATACCATGTCCACTCACTGTCCACTCTATTAGACACTGCTACCTAGTTGGTCCACCTTGTTGATGTAAAGTCAGAGACGATCGCTCATCTGTTGCTGCTGTTTGAGTTGGTCATCTTCTAGACCTTCATCAGTGGTCACAGGATGCTGCCCATGTGGCGCTGTTGACTGGATATATTTTTGGTTGGTGGACTATTCTCAGTCCAACAGTGACAGTGAGGTGTTTAAAAATTCCATCAGCGCTGCTGTGTCTGATACACTCATACCAGCACAACACACACTAACACACCACCACCATGTCAGTGTCACTGCAGTGCTGAGAATCACCACCCAAATAATACCTGCTCTGTGGGGGTCCTGACCATTGAAGAACAGCATGAAAGGGGGCTAACAAAGCATGCAGAGAAACAGATGGACTACAGTAAGTAATTGTAGAACTACAAAGTGCTTCTATATGGTAAGTGGAGCTGATAAAAAGGACAGTGAGTGTAGAAAGAAGGAGGTGGTTTTAATGTTATGGCTGCATAGTCATAGATGCTACCATCAACATGACATAATTTTACAAGAAGCCCCTGGTTGCTTAAGCAAGACAATGCCAGATCTCATCTTGCATACTCAAGAAAAGCATGACGTGACAGGTCTGCCTGAAGTCCAGATAAGTCAACAATAGAAAATGTATGGCTCATCACAAAGAGGCGAATGAAATACTGTAACTGTACCATGGACTGTTAAACAGCTGCATTAAAAGTCACGTATTACAAGCAAGAATAGCAAATTCCACTTGCAAAACTATGACGAATAGTATCATCAGTTCCGAAATGATTAAAAAGTGTAATTAATATGATTGTAATATGATGTAATTAAGTGATTGATGCCTCTGTACCTCTGTACTGTTCTTTGTACTTTTAGTAGTTACATAAGAGTTTGAGGCAATTAACAAATCACAGATTCTGGTTGTTTTTGCACTTTGCTAAATGTTCCGCATACCCAGAAATGAGGTTTGCAGTTAATGGTGTTTTTATGTTTTGGATGTTTGTCCCTTTGTAGAAAATAGCTTCTTTTCAGCTTACATTTACATTTTCAGCATTTAGCAGACGCTTTTAACCAAACTGACTTACATTACTGTTACATTAAACAATCTGAGCAATTGAGGGTTAAGGGCCTTGCTCAAGGGCCCAACAACAGAAACCTCGCCATGGTGGGGCTTGAACCAGCGACCTTCTGATTGCTAGTCCTGTACCCTAACCACTAGGCCACTAGCTTGACTATTTGACTGTTTTTCGACTGTCACACTTTCTATAATTTGTTTGTATTTTGTGAAACTCATTGTTCCATCTGCTCATGCAATGTTTCCTGTGTCACTGGCTGCCACACATCTCCAAATAAGAACAAATGCATCTTTGTTTTATTTTCCTTTTTCTTTAAGGGACCTTGGGCAGCTGCTTGTGCCCTGAGTGGATAAGAGTGTTGCAGAATAGATTTTTTGCAAATGGACTGATTTTCAGTGTTTAGTTTTGACTATTTAAGAACATGGTGTTCTCTACTTAATGAGCCAGGTAAACAAAGCAGCCATTACTGACATTTTATAAGAAAGGAAGCACAGTGTTTTCAGTACAATATACTAAAGTGAATCACCAAGGTTTTTCTTTTTCCCCCCACTTTTTATCCCCCAGTCTAGTCGTGTCCAATTACCCTGAATGCGTCCTCTATACTGATTCGACCCTTCACCGCTTACTGAGGACGCCTCTCAACTGACATGCGCCCCCTCCGTCAGTACAGATAGTGCATTTTTCACCTGCACGAGTCGAGTTTATATACTTGACAGGCACTGTGCACAGAGGGCCACACCCCCATCAGCATTATTCCTCAGCCCTGTGCAGGCACCATCAGTCAGCCAGCAGGGGCCGCAGTCGCACCAGTTATGAGGACCTCATGATCCGACTTTCTTACCCTCTAACCCTGAACAACAGCCAATCGTTGTTCATGCAGCCGCCCAGCCTAGTCGGAAAGGCAGAGCTGAGGTTCGATACGATGTATTCGAAACCCCAACTCTGGTGAGCTAGCGTACTTTACCGCTGCGCCACCTGAGCGGCTCACCAAGGTTTTTTTTTAAATATGTTTATTTATTTAGCATCTTCATTAAAAATTTACTATATATTATGATATACAGGGTGAGTCAAAAGTCGCAGGACACTCTTTTATTTCAGAAATGAAAGGGAAAATGACATATCTGAATACCCCAGCAAGTAATGGGTGAGGGGGCCTATCTTTTAGGCTATGTCCGGAACATGGCCGCCATCTTGAAAGCCGCCATATTGGATCAAGGGCAAGTTTTTCCAATGGAAAGGTGGTCATGTAGCATATTAAAGAAGACCAGAATTTTCTCGGAATTCGATTGCCGCTTGTGACAGCATTTCTCCAGAGATACTCATAACCATTGGATCAGCTCTGTGTTCAGCACCAGGGACAACACATTGAACACATCAAATAGCTGGGCATCACAGGGAACGTTCCTGGTTGTTGTTGCAACTTTCTGTGTTGATAACTTTTGAACCACAAGAGATATTGCAAATCCGATTGCGGCAATCGATTTCTGAGAAAATTCTGGTCTTCCTTACCACCTTCCCATTGGAAAAACTTGCCCTTGACCCGATATTGCGGCTTTCAAGATGGCGGCCATGTTCCGGACATAGCCTAAAAGATAGGCCCCCTCACCCATTACTTGCTGGGGTATTCAGATATGTCATTTTCCCTTTCGTTTCTGAAATAAAAGAGTCTCCTGCAACTTTTGACTCACCCTGTATGTTATAACTAAGATAGACATTTATAAAGATACAATGAATTTTGCCCGTAACACTTGTAATGTTTCCAAGCAAATCACTTTTTTCCCAGCCTCCTTCTTCCATCTAAGGCTTTGTAAAATGTTCTCAGTAAAGATCTTTCAACATCTTTTGTGTGTTAGTGTACGGCAGCATGTACTACTGTAGTGTGTTTGTGTGAGTGTGCTGTGTATCAGGGAGGGGGAACTAAAACGGGTGACCTTTGAGACAATCAGAGATGCCGTGGGATGAACAAACGGGGACAGTGGGCCAGCTGCAGGCTGGTGCTGAGCTTGCCTGTGGATTACATTGATTCCGTAAAACAATGAAACCCGGCGCACTCATTGTGAGCGCATTAATAAATAACACCCAGCAAATGAGCTTCTCATTTACACCGTGACTCAACAGGGGACAAACGGCAGGTTTTTAGGGCATACTGGGGCACTTAGTGTGGTAAATAAAGCGTGAAAAACACTTTTCTTGCTTTTATCTTTGTTTTTCTGACTACTTTGGTGGTTAGCATAGCAGCTGGAGTACTTAATATGACTATATGAGTATTGCACTTAATTGTCTGTGTTTTATAACTCCATTGTTACTCCATTGTTTACTTATTGTAAGAAAACTGATGGTAAAATCAATTTTATTATTAATTAGTGTTAATTTTTTATCCTACTCTATACACCGATCAACCATAACATTAAAACCACCTCCTTGTTTCTCTGCATGCTTTGTTAGCCCCCTTTCACTCTGTTCTTCAATGGTCAGGACTCTCCCAGGACCACTACAGAGCAGGTATTATTTGGGTGGTGGATCATTCTCAGCCCTGCAGTAACACTGACATGGTGGTTGTGTGTTAGTGTGTGTTGTGCTGGTATGAGTGGATAAGACACAGCAATGCTGATGAAGTTTTTAAAGACCTCACTTTTACTGCTGGACTGAGAATAGTCCACCAACCAAAAATATCCAGCCAACAGCGCCCCATGGGCAGCGTCTTGTGAACACTAATGAAGGTCTAGAAGATGACCAACTCAAACCGTCTCGGACTTTACATCTACAAGGTGAACCAACTAGGTGTTGGTGTGTCTAGAGTGGACAGTGAGTGGACACTGTATTTAAAAACTCCAGCAGCGCTGCTGTGTCTGATCCAGTGTAGAAACAAGGAGGTGGTTTTAATGTTATGGCTGATCGGTGTATTAATCCTAAAGTTTTTCCTTGTTAAATATTAAATTCTTGGCTTATCTTGAATCTCAGATTTTCTAGTTTCTCATAAAACTAGTTTTAAAGTATTGCAATGTATTTTTGTCACAATACCCACCCATACATCACAGCATTTCCATCCATCGTCAAATAAGCCTAAAAGTATTTACGTCACTAAATCCTGATTACTTAAACGGATACTTCGCTGCATTGCTTGGAAACCGTAGAATTCAACGTTTTAGCAAATGGCAAAAAAGAAAAGGAAGTAGCAAAATGAACGGTTGCTAGAGGAGGATGAGATGAGTTTATTCTTTTATAAGAAGGGATGAGATTATAGGGCAAGACCTACTTCAGTGCACAGGCTGAACTGAAAGTGGCTGAGTGTGTAAATCAAGCTCACAGCTGGATACTGTATTATAGAGAAGCATGAAAATGACTGCTCATGTATTTCAATAGTTCGTCCTCAATATTTAAATATCCTCCAAGAAAAGAAATGGGCTAGATGTTTGAGTGGGAATTTTAAGTGTGTTTATCTATAAAAACAACATCCAAAATGTCCACACATTGTATGTTCTGTAAACCTGTAATTATGGTGTATTTTAGAAACTGGAGCCATTGTTTTAGAAATTGTTATAGTTAAAGTCTGAACTAAATGTACATTAAAGAAAAAATATATAACCTTAGATTTTTTATGTTTATGTTTTTATATTTACAGTTGCAAATAAGTTATTGTTCTAGGCTTATAGTTAAAATATGTTTGTTTTAGTTATAGTTTATATGAATTAGTTTTCTAGAGTTACAGTTTATGTAAGTTAGTTTTCTAGAGTTATAGTTTAAATATGTTAGTTTTCTAGAGTTATAGTTAAAATATGTTAGTTTTCTTGAGTTATAGTTTGTATTACAGTTATAGTTAGAGTTATAGAGTTATAGTTTATATTACAGTTATAGTTATAGTTAAAATATGTTAGTTTTCTAAAGTTATATTTTATATATGTTAGTTTTCCAGAGTTATAGTTTATATATGTTAGTTTTCTAGAGTTATAGTTTATATATGTTAGTTTTCTAGTTATATTTTATATGTTAGTTTTCTAGAGTTATAATTTATATATGTTAGTGATTTAGGGTTATAGTTTTTATATGCTAGTGTTCTAGAGCTATAGTTTATATATGTTAGTTTTCTAGAGTTATAGTTTATATATGTTAGTGTTCTAGAGTTATAGTTTATATATGTTAGTTTTCTAGAGTTATAGTTTATATATGCTAGTGTTCTAAAGTTATGGTTAATATATGTTAGTGTTCTAGAGTTATAGTTTATATATGTTAGTGTTCTAGGGTTATAGTTAAATATGTTAGTTTTCTAGAGTTAAAGTTTATATATGTTAGTGTTTTAGGGTTGTATTTTATATACGTTAGTTTTCTAGAGTTATAGTAAAAATATGTTAGTGTACTGGGGTTATAGTTTATACAGGGTGGGGCATAAAGATCTCCCACATTTTGAATGAATCTACCAAAAGAACCCAACTATCTAGAAAAAAAAATGCTTATGTTTCTGAAAAGTACATAAAAAACAGTTTTGTTTTAATGGGTTTTAAAAATTATATCAGACAAATGGCGGCCGTTGTTGGCAATACATTGATGGAGTCGTTCCCAGAAGTTCTCCAAGACTCTCCGTGTCATCTCAGGTGGTATTGCGTCGATTTCCTCTCGGATCCTTTCCTTCAAATCCTCAAGAGTTCGAGGACGATGTCGGAAAACCTTTTCCTTTAGGTATCCCCAAAGGAAAAAGTCACAAGGGCTTAAATAATAGTTAAATATGTTAATGTTCTAGAGTTATAGTTTATATATGTTAGTGTTTTAGGGTTATATTTTATATATGTTAGTTTTCTAGAGTTATAGTTAATATATGTTAGTTTTCTAGAGTTATAGTTTATATATGTTAGTGTTCTAGGGTTATAGTTTATATATTTTAGTGTTCTAGAGTTATGGTTAATATATGTTAGTTTTCTAGAGTTATAGTTTATATATGTTAGTGTTCTAGGGTTATAGTTTATATATGTTAGTGTTCTAGGCTTATAGTTTATATATGCTAGTTTTCTAGAGTTATGGTTAATACATGTTAGTGTTTTAGGGTTATAGTAAAAATATGTTAGTGTTCTGGGGTTATAGTAAAAATATGTTAGTGTTCTGGGGTTATAGTAAAAATATGTTAGTGTTCTGGGGTTATAAGTTATATATGTTAGTGTTCTGGGGTTATAGTAAAAATATGTTAGTGTTCTGGGGTTATAGTAAAAATATGTTAGTGTTCTGGGGTTATAAGTTATATATGTTAGTGTTCTGGGGTTATAGTTTATATATGTTAGTGTTCTAGGGTTATAGTTAAATATGTTAGTTTTCTAGAGTTAAAGTTTATATATGTTAGTGTTTTAGGGTTGTAGTTAAAATATGTTAGTGTTCTAGGCTTATAGTTTATAAACGTTAGTGTTCTAGGGTTATAGTAAAAATATGTTGTTGTTCTAGGCTTATAGTTAAAATATGTTAGTGTTCTAGGCTTATAGTTTATAAACGTTAGTGTTCTAGGCTTATAGTTAAAATATGTTATTGTTCTAGGCTTATAGTTAAAATATGTTAGTGTTCTAGGGTTATAGTTTATAAACGTTAGTGTTCTAGGGTTATAGTTAAAATATGTTAGTGTTCTGGGGTTATAGTTAAAATATGTTAGTGTTCTAGGGTTATAGTAAAAATATGTTAGTGTTCTGGGGTTATAGTAAAAATATGTTAGTGTTCTAGGCTTATAGTTTATAAACGTTAGTGTTCTAGGGTTATAGTTAAAATATGTTAGTGTTCTGGGGTTATAGTTAAAATATGTTAGTGTTCTAGGCTTATAGTTTATAAACGTTAGTGTTCTAGGGTTATAGTTAAAATATGTTAGTGTTCTAGGGTTATAGTTAAAATATGTTAGTGTTCTGGGGTTATAGTTAAAATATCTTAGTGTTCTCGGGTTATAGTTAAAATATCTTAGTGTTCTGGGGTTACAGTTATAATATCTTAGTGTTCTAGGGTTAGGTTTCTAAGCAGGGCCCTAAATCTTCAGTTGCCCAAATTGTAATCAGTCATAATTGTAAGTCACTTTGAATAAAAGCATCTGCTAAATGCTGAAAATGTATGTGCCTCTTATATGCCCCCTCCAGTAAATGTATAGTCACCAGCTGCATCTTTTCGCCTGCCAGTGGCGAAGCCTTAAAGCGAACCACCCAGTGCACTGTGAGCCATGCTATGAACACCGCAAATACCCAACCATTAGTGCAGATGCCTCAAGCAGACAGCAGAGGTCACGATTGCAAAGTGCCCTATTGACCCACGTCCTCCCCAGGCACAGCCAGTTGTGCCTGTTTGGGGACCTGGCCAGGTTAAAAGCACCACCTGGAATTCGAGAGCTTGAAATGTCAGTAGTAAAAAAAAAGAAGCTGATACTGAGTAACGGGATCTGCACCAGCACCTAGTTAAAAACCTTCTTTCCCAACTATATTTTTGGCTGATTACTATGGAAAAGCTGGCAAAGCTTTTTAAGCTGGATCTATTTACTGCTTCCACTTCCATCTGCTGCCTGTTATTGTGTGCTTTCTTCTTTTATTCATTTTTCTTTTAACTGCAGAAGAAAGGCATGGAAAAAACTGATAAATTAACTAAACAAGGACACGTGTGTTTAGGGTAAGATAAAAAAAAATAGGCTGTTGCTACAATTATGAATAAGTTTGTTATAATTAGAAATTGTTACAGTTAGGGTCAAAATTAAATATACAAAAAATGTATGTTTTTTATATTTACAATTGCAAATATGTTGTTAGCAAAATCTGATAATACCTTGATTTATTATTGTAAAATATTAATATATATTATTTATTGTATTTGGGTAAAATTTGGAAATGTGGTTGTGAGGTTACAATTAGAAGTATGTTGCTGTTTTGGGACAATAGTTTTATGTTGTTATTTTTTAGGTTATAGTTGAAAATAGTTTTAAAACTACTGTTATAGATATATAAAATATTAAATATCTTGTGGTATTACCATTGAAGTTTTGTAGTGATACATTAATAAGATGTAGAATATCTAACATCTGACACTATATAGTCATATGTATGTGAGCACTTCTAATTATTGAGTTTAGGTGTTTTAGCCACATTTCTTGTTAAAGGATGTAAAGAAATTATTGACAAAAATGTATTTTGTTCTTTTAACTTAATGGCAACTATTTTTTTTTAATGTTTTATGATTTTATGGTTATAGTTAAAATGAGTTTATGTTCTAGGGTTAAAGATTAGGTATGTTATTAGTCTAGGCTTATAGTTAAAATGTAGAAATGCGGTGGTTTTATATGGGTGTATATACAGTATATACACCCATATAAAACCACCGCATTTCTACACTTACTGTCCATATACTGTAGAAGCACTTTGAAGTTCTACAATTCCTGACTGTAGTCCATCTGTTTCTCTACATACTTTTTTAGCCTGCTTTCACCCTGTTCTTCAATGGTCAGGACCACCACAGAGCAGGTATCATTTAGGTGGTGGATCATTCTCAGCACTGCAGTGACACTGACATGGTGGTGGTGTGTTAGTGTGTGTTGTGCTAATATGAGTGGATCAGACACAGCAGCGCTACTGGAGTTTTTAAACACCGTGTACACTCACTGTCTACTCTATTAGACACTCCTACCTAGTTGGTTCACCCTGTAGATGTAAAGTCAGAGACGGTCGCTCATTTATTGCTGCTGTTTGAGTTGGTCATCTTCTAGACCTTCATCAGTGGTCACAGGACGCTGCCCTTGGGGCTCTGTTGGCTGGATATTTTTGGTTGGTGGACTATTCTAAGTCCAGCAGTGACAGTGAGGTGTTTAAAAACTCCATCAGCGCTGCTGTGTCTGATCCACTCATACCAGCACAACACACTCTAACACACCACCACCATGTCAGTGTCACTGCAGTGCTGAGAATCATGTGGTGGTCCTGTGGAGGTCCTGACCATTGAAGAACAGCATGAAAGGGGACTAACTAAGCATGCAGAGAAACAGATGGACTATGGTCAGTAACTGTAGAACTACAAAGTGCGTCTATATGGTAAGTGGAGCTGATAAAATGGACAGTGAGTGTAGAAACAAGGAGGTGATTTTTTATGGCTGATTAGTTTACATACAGTATATGTTAGTCTTTTGGGTTATATTTAAAATAATTGTTTTGTATGTTAGTACTGATGTCTTGATGTATTATAGTTATAGTTAAAGTTAAAATATGTTAATGATTTGTATGTTAGTGTTTTAAGGATATAGTTTAAAATGTGTTAGTGTTATGGTTGAAAATATCTCGATGTATTATAGTTATAGTTAAAGTTAAAATATGTTATTGTTTTTGGGATATAGTTTAAAATATGTTAGAGTTATGGTTAAACATTAGAGTTATGGTTAACCATTAGAGTTATGGTTAAACATTAGAGTTATGGTTAAACATTAGAGTTATGGTTAACCATTAGAGTTATGCTTAACTATTAGAGTTATGGTTAAACGTTAAGAGTTATGGTTAAACATTAGAGTTATGGTTGTTAATGTTATACTGTTACATAAATATTTTGTTAATCATGCTTAAAAAAAATAAGATTACATTTGGAGAGAAATGCCACCCTGGTGTGTTTCTTCTACATTTTCCATCTCATAAGACATGCTGATTAGAGCGGATTGGGGTGGTGAGAGAGTATTTAGTCTCTGCAGAGATCTTAAAGTACTCTGACCCCATCAAATACCCTCACAATCACTACCAGTATCACGACCCCCACTTACTAACAGCCTGATTCCTCCTTGATCCCATAAATTTAGAGTGCACCTTGCCACTCCAGACTCTGCCAAACCACACTGGGCTGCCCAGACTGCCTTATCATCACAACAAAAGCAAGTTCTGCTCTCCTGATTAGGCATGCACAGTGAAAAGCAGGGTCCTCTAAATGAATCTCAACAAGCGTTCTGCTGTTTTCTTTCACTGAATAGGACTGTCAAAGTGTGTGTGTGCGTGTGTACACAAGGCCCTCTACACTCAGCCTAGGTAATTGTGAGCCCAGCAAGCTGTGAAGGCATCGAGCGTTGCCTCCCTGCTGCACACACTGCAGAAAAAAAAGTAGAAAATGCAAGCTAAATCTAATCAATTTCACCTTGTTGTTTATTTATTTCCACCCGGCTTCGATGCAAACAGTATTTTTCCTGCATAGCTCCAGCTCAGTGTAATATCATGGTGCTGAATAGTGCACGGCAGGAGTAATTCATCTTTAAAGGGGCAATGCATTTAAAACAACATGAACAGAAATCAAATTGGATAGCGTGTGTAGCACAGAGTATCATTACACCTCGCATGACTTTCTCATTATCATCAGGCTCTTGTATATCTGTAATCCAGCAGCGCTTATTATGAGCAAAGCTCTTGAAGGACGTATTGAATTTACTTTACACTTGGACTGGCAAAGTGAAAAGGCAGCAGAAGAGTGAGCGAGTGAGTGAGTGAGTGAGTGAGTGAGTTAGTAAGTGAAATGGCCTCCTATGTTGGTTGGGTTGAATATGAAATTCGGCGTCCCCCCTCCCCCAGCGCACACAATCCATAGAAAAGCGATAAAAGGCAAAGAGAGAAATAAGACAAGGGCAGTGGAATGGAATATAAAATATTTAGCGCGCCCCCTCTTTCAGCACTCGGGAGTGTGAGCCATACATATCTTGGCTTTGGATAGTTTTTTTAGTTTCTTTACAAGAGTGGGAGGAGTGAGAGACAGAGGAGAGGAGGACACGATTAGTACAGCTCTGTAGCTACAAGTAGGATTTCTGAAAAGCACTAGTGCACATACAGTTTGGTTTCAAGGACAATCACAAGGACATATTTTAAACCAAGCAGCTATTGTATTTTCTGTCTTCTGCACCACTCAGAGAAATACATAAATAAACAACAGACACAGAACATTATTGTAATTTATAAATTTTAAAAGGTTCAGTTTTCAGAGTAACCTGATAAATAGGTGAACAGAAGCACTTTGTCATATGACTTTAAAAAACATAAAACAATTAATTGTAAGTTAAAATATGTACATAAGTAAAAACTGCAGATTTATTATAATGAAAATACAATGGCAGTAATAAAATAATACCGTATCTTTAAAAGTAGGCAGTGTGAGTGTATATACAGTGTATCACAAAAGTGAGTACACCCCTCACATTTCTGCAGATATTTAAGTATATCTTTTCATGGGACAACACTGACAAAATGACACTTTGACACAATGAAAAGTAGTCTGTGTGCAGCTTATATAACAGTGTAACTTTATTCTTCCCTCAAAATAACTCAATATACAGCCATTAATGTCTAAACCACCGGCAACAAAAGTGAGTACACCCCTTAGTGAAAGTTCCTGAAGTGTCAATATTTTGTGTGGCCACCATTATTTCCCAGAACTGCCTTAACTCTCCTGAGCATGGAGTTTACCAGAGCTTCACAGGTTGCCACTGGAATGCTTTTCCACTCCTCCATGACGACATCACGGAGCTGGCGGATATTCGAGACTTTGCACTCCTCCACCTTCCGCTTGAGGATGCCCCAAAGATGTTCTATTGGGTTTAGGTCTGGAGACATGCTTGGCCAGTCCATCACCTTTACCCTCAGCCTCTTCAATAAAGCAGTGGTCGTCTTAGAGGTGTGTTTGGGGTCATTATCATGCTGGAACACTGCCCTGCGACCCAGTTTCCGGAGGGAGGGGATCATGCTCTGCTTCAGTATTTCACAGTACATATTGGAGTTCATGTGTCCCTCAATGAAATGTAACTCCCCAACACCTGCTGCACTCATGCAGCCCCAGACCATGGCATTCCCACCACCATGCTTGACTGTAGGCATGACACACTTATCTTTGTACTCCTCACCTGATTGCCGCCACACATGCTTGAGACCATCTGAACCAAACAAATTAATCTTGGTCTCATCAGACCATAGGACATGGTTCCAGTAATCCATGTCCTTTGTTGACATGTCTTCAGCAAACTGTTTGCGGGCTTTCTTGTGTAGAGACTTCAGAAGAGGCTTCCTTCTGGGGTGACAGCCATGCAGACCAATTTGATGTAGTGTGCGGCGTATGGTCTGAGCACTGACAGGCTGACCCCCCACCTTTTCAATCTCTGCAGCAATGCTGACAGCACTCCTGCACCTATCTTTCAAAGACAGCAGTTGGATGTGACGCTGAGCACGTGCACTCAGCTTCTTTGGACGACCAACGCGAGGTCTGTTCTGAGTGGACCCTGCTCTTTTAAAACGCTGGATGATCTTGGCCACTGTGCTGCAGCTCAGTTTCAGGGTGTTGGCAATCTTCTTGTAGCCTTGGCCATCTTCATGTAGCGCAACAATTCGTCTTTTAAGATCCTCAGAGAGTTCTTTGCCATGAGGTGCCATGTTGGAACTTTCAGTGACCAGTATGAGAGAGTGTGAGAGCTGTACTACTAAATTGAACACACCTGCTCCCTATGCACACCTGAGACCTAGTAACACTAACGAATCACATGACATTTTGGAGGGAAAATGGCAAGCAGTGCTCAATTTGAACATTTAGGGGTGTAGTCTCTTAGGGGTGTACTCACTTTTGTTGCCGGTGGTTTAGACATTAATGGCTGTATATTGAGTTATTTTGAGGGAAGAATAAATTTACACTGTTATATAAGCTGCACACAGACTACTTTTCATTGTGTCAAAGTGTCATTTTGTCAGTGTTGTCCCATGAAAAGATATACTTAAATATCTGCAGAAATGTGAGGGGTGTACTCACTTTTGTGATACACTGTATATATATATATATATATATATATCCTCTTTTCAATCCTCTGTATGTCCTGTACATAATGCAGTATTGACAATAAAGCAAACTTTGACTTTTTGACTTTGATATATAGGACCGAACCCATGCCTGATAAGAAACACTCGACCAGCTGCACAACTATGCTGTCTAGTTTACTATGTGGAGGAAGGGGGGCCATATATACAGTACATGTCCTTGAAATTATGAACTGCATATGTACTATATGCATACATACAGTATATATACACCGATCAGCCATAAAATTAAAACTCACTGTCCATTTTATCAGCTCCACTTACCATATAGAAGCGCTTTGTAATTCTGCAATTACTGACTGCAGTCCATCTGTTTCGCTACATACTTTTTTAACCTGCTTTCATGCTGTTCTTCAAAGGTCAGGACACCCACAGGACCACTACAGAGCAGGTATTATTTGGGTGGTGGATCATTCTCAGCACTGCAGTGACACTAACATGGTGGTGGTGTGTTAGTGTGTGTTGTGCTGGTATGAGTGGATCAGACACAGCAGCGCTGCTGGAGTCTTTAAACACAGTGTCCACTCACTGTCCACTCTATTAGACACTCCTACCTAGTTGGTCCACCTTGTAGATGTAAAATCAGAGACGATCGCTCATCTATTGCTGCTGTTTGAGTTGGTCATCTTCCAGACCTTCATTAGTGGAAACAGGACGCTTCCCACTGGCCGCTTTTGGCTGGATATTTTTTGAAAATATTTTTTATGCATTTTCTCCCCATTTTCCTCCCGAGTTAGTGCAATAAATTTTGTCTTCCGCTGCTGAGAGATGCCATTTCGACACATGCACAGCCCTCCTCTTCTCGCTCCTGCATTCTGCACAGGCGTCTCTTCCGCCAATCAGGGTCCTTACACAGCGTATGAAGACCCACCCCACACATAGTCCGGCCCCCACTCTGCAGATACGGTGGCCAGTTAGTATCTGCTGCAGGCACTGCCAATTATGCCTGCTAGATGGCGCCCAGCCGATCGGTGGCAACACCGAGTTTCGAACAGGGGAGTTCAGAAACTCGGTGCTGGTGTGCAAGCGGAATATCCCGCTGCGCCACCTGGGCGCCTTGACTGGATATTTTTGGTTGGTGGACTATTCTCAGTCCAGCAGTGACAGTGAGGTGTTTAAAAACTCCAGCTGCGCTGCTGTGTTTTATCCACTCATACCAGCACAATACACGCTAACACACCACCATGTCAGTGTCACTGCAGTGCTGAGAATGATCCACCACTTAAATAATACCTACTCTGTGGTGGTCCTGTGGGGATTCTGACCATTGAAGAACAGCATGAAAGGGGGGCTAACAAAGCATGCAGAAAATCAGATGGACTACAGTCAGTAATTGTAGAACTACAAAGTGCTGCTATATGGTAAGTGGAGCTGATAAAATGGATAGTGAATGTAGAAACAAGGAGGTGGTTTTAATATATGTACATAGTGATATACTAAACAACAACATCCATATAGTTCTAGTTGCTAAATTTGTTTGGTACTCATCGTTTTTGTACCCCAACACCAATTAACAACAAATATCGAGGTTAGTCATAGTAAAAGAAGCCCTGATGGTCCTCAAAAAGAGAAAAAATCCTGGTCTCATTATGCTGAAGAACATGAAGTGTGCTATCAGTGCTACAGTACATATCGGCAGTATAATCAAAACAGTATTGATTAACTATTAACTATAGACTTCCAGCTCCAGTGCTTTTTGCTTCTCTGCAAATTTAGGACATGCAGGCTTTTCCTCCCCCTCTCTCTGACCCTTACTCTTTCATGTACCTTGGGCTTTTTCTGCACATACGGAAACGTTGATGTTATTCCATTTTCCATTTTCTCTAACCTTTTCCCCCTTTTTATGTGTGACAGAAGCTGGCTGTAAGAAGTTGTCCTGTGGGGACGCCGGCCAAGCCGCTCTCCCTCATCAAGCCTCCCAGCCAGAGCATCGCCATCTCAGTGGTGCCGGCCAAGGCGCCCGTTTCCATGGTGACCGCACACATTAACGGACAAAAGGCAGTGGGCTCGGAGACGCTGCAGACGTCCCCCATCAACCTGCAAACAGCCAACCGAGCGCACAGAACGGGGGAGCTGTGCCACTCACAGGTAACTCTCAAAACACACAGCTCGGTTACATGGAGTGTCATTGGAACACTGGAAGTCCTTAAACTCACACAAAACTTATTATTAGACAGGAAAAGCACTGAAGGTCATACACCTTTACACTCAAAAATATGTGACCCCCCCCCCTCTAACCCTATATGTAACCCTAACCCTAACCCCCCCCCAACACACACACACACATAGTAAACCATATTATTATGCATATATGATTTGTATAGTAGTGTGTGTCTCACATCAGGCCTGGGGACATGGGTTCGGTCCTGACCTCAGGACACTGTACATGAAGAGCTTGGCATGATCCCTCTCTGTCAGTGTGAGTCGCACTAAAATGAATAACGTAAATGAATAGAGCAGAATTAATAACGTTCAAATGAAAATGCGATTATGTTCTCCGTCAAGGGAGGTCAAACACATAATATGCCTGCTCTTTGAAGTCGAATGGACGCTGCTGCCGGCTAGTACATGGCCAGTTGTACCACACCATGACCTGCTTGTTAGAAAAGGTTATTTTCATATGGTGTGCTGTGTACATTTCTGAGAAAGACGCACTTTGTATGGCTAAAATGACACTGTAGTTACACTTTTACCTAGCATTGACTAGAATCGTTTAGGGGGACAATAGAAAGTTAATTTATCTACAGTCCTGGAGGTCCTGGGAAAAGAAATGGCCTTGACGGCAGTATACACTGTATGGTAGTACACTGTAAGTTTTTGGACACCTGACCACAGACTTTTGGTTTTATTGCATTTAGTAAAATGCTCATCTGTTGGATTGGACCACACGGGCCAGCCTTCGCTCCCCATGTGCATCAATGAGCCTTGGCCGCCCATGACCCTTTCGCCGGTTTACCACTGTTTCTTCCTACTGACCACTGCAGACCGGGAACACCCGACAAGAGCTGCAGTTTTGGAGATGCTCTGACCCAGTCGTCTAGACATCACAATTTGGCCCTTGTCAAACTCACTCAAATCCTTACGCTTGTCCATTTTTTCCTGCTTCTAACACATCAACTTTGAGGATTAAATGTTCACTTGCTGCCTAATATATCCGACCTACTAACAGGTGCCGTGATGAAGAGATAATCAGTGTTATTCACTTCACCTCATAATGTTATGCCTGCTCGGTGTATAAATACAGTCTTTAACTTCACCTGTCACAGGATACAGGTTGTAAACCATTAATGTAAACATTACCTTTAATACTTTAAGCACTATTAATACTTGATAGCATTTATCACCACAAATTGACAATCTTAATAAAACATTAAGATAGAAATCTTCCATCCAGCTAAATTCCACAAACCTCCTTTATTAGATGCATTGATTATAACATTAATGGATGTATAAACTGTATTTATATCTACGTATATAGCCAGATTTTACATCTGGAGGGCTTTTAACAGTAAAAGCTTCTAACTGGACTGATTGATTTTAGAAATTCAAGAAGCTCTTTGGTCTTTAGTCTGTTAGAGAGCAAGTGTTTTATAAGCACTATTTAAACCTGTATGTAACCAGGGCAACCTTCGAAGAAATGCATCTCAGACCTTGTCCTCATAAATATACATGCATATACTGTAGTGTGTTGTGGTAGCTTAAGCATCTCATTTATTTCTACTTTGTTCAAATAAGTTTATTGTGGGTGTTCTGAAATATGATAAATATGCTGGTAATAAAGAAACTCTTGTGATTGATCATAGCTGGTAGTCTGTCTGTACCCAGATAAATATAAATAAAGCTAGTTGAAAAGAAAAATTAAAGTGTCACCTTATGCTGAGGGGGGATTTGTCTGGCTGGTCTGATCTAATCCAAGAACCAGCAAAAAAAGTGACAGTTCTGTTTTTCTTGCATTTAACCCTTTTAAACCCAGAAACATCAGCAGTTTTCCAGCATTTACATTAGCTTCATTTAGCAGATGCTTTACTCAAAGTGACTTACAATTATGACTGAATGCAATTAAAGCAGTTGAGGGTTAAGTGCTTTGCCAACAGTGGCAACTTAGTAGTGGTGCGGTTGTAGTCCAGTAACTTAACTACTGAGCTGCCAGCAGATCTTGGTAGATCTTTTCCTAGCATAAGGTGACAGTTTGGGTTTTCAGAGGCAGAGGCAGTCAAACCACCTCTTTTTAAAGGTACAGAGAGGTCACCAGCAGTGGTCAAACATAATTGCTAACTTTCAATTAGTGAGTGGATGTTTCTACACATGGGACTTAGTAGTAGTTTTTGTGTTGGCACCGTCTCCCCTTGACATGTTTTAGTTCTTAAATTAAAGTGCTTGATGCATTTACATTACATTTACATTTTCAGCATTTAGCAGGCGCCTTTATCCAAAGCGACTTACAGCACAGATACAGTATACTGTACAATCTGAGCAACTGAGAGTTAAGGGCGTTGCTCAAGGGCCCAACAGCAGCAACCTGGCAGGGGTAAGGCTTGAACCAGCGACCATTTGATTACTAGTCCAGTACCCTAACCACTAGGCTACAGCTTGCAGAGATGGGGAGTCGCACGTGTGACAATTATATACAGTGTATCACAAAAGTGAGTACACCCCTCACATTTCTGCAGATATTTAAGTATATCTTTTCATGGGACAACACTGACAAAATGACACTTTGACACAATGAAAAGTAGTCTGTGTGCAGCTTATATAACAGTGTAAATTTATTCTTCCCTCAAAATAACTCAATATACAGCCATTAATGTCTAAACCACCGGCAACAAAAGTGAGTACACCCCTTAGTGAAAGTTCCTGAAGTGTCAATATTTTGTGTGGCCACCATTATTTCCCAGAACTGCCTTAACTCTCCTGGGCATGGAGTTTACCAGAGCTTCACAGGTTGCCACTGGAATGCTTTTCCACTCCTCCATGACGACATCACGGAGCTGGCGGATATTCGAGACTTTGCGCTTCTCCACCTTCTGCTTGAGGATGCCCCAAAGATGTTCTATTGGGTTTAGGTCTGGAGACATGCTTGGCCAGTCCATCACCTTTACCCTCAGCCTCTTCAATAAAGCAGTGGTCATCTTAGAGGTGTTTGGGGTCATTATCATGCTGGAACACTGCCCTGCGACCCAGTTTCCGGAGGGAGGGGATCATGCTCTGCTTCAGTATTTCACAGTACATATTGGAGTTTATGTGTCCCTCAATGAAATGTAACTCACCAACACCTGCTGCACTCATGCAGCCCCAGACCATGGCATTCCCACCACCATGCTTGACTGTAGGCATGACACACTTATCTTTGTACTCCTCACCTGATTGCCGCCACACATGCTTGAGACCATCTGAACCAAACAAATTAATCTTGGTCTCATCAGACCATAGGACATGGTTCCAGTAATCCATGTCCTTTGTTGACATGTCTTCAGCAAACTGTTTGCGGGCTTTCTTGTGTAGAGACTTCAGAAGAGGCTTCCTTCTGGGGTGACAGCCATGCAGACCAATTTGATGTAGTGTGCGGCGTATGGTCTGAGCACTGACAGGCTGACCCCCCACCTTTTCAATCTCTGCAGCAATGCTGACAGCACTCCTGCGCCTATCTTTCAAAGACAGCAGTTGGATGTGACGCTGAGCACGTGCACTCAGCTTCTTTGGACGACCAATGCGAGGTCTGTTCTGAGTGGACCCTGCTCTTTTAAAACGCTGGATGATCTTGGCCACTGTGCTGCAGCTCAGTTTCAGGGTGTTGGCAATCTTCTTGTAGCCTTGGCCATCTTCATGTAGCGCAACAATTCGTCTTTTAAGATCCTCAGAGAGTTCTTTGCCATGAGGTGCCATGTTGGAACTTTCAGTGACCAGTATGAGCAAGTGTGAGAGCTGTACTACTAAATTGAACACACCTGCTCCCTATGCACACCTGAGACCTAGTAACACTAACAAATCACATGACATTTTGGAGGGAAAATAACAAGCAGTGCTCAATTTGGACATTTAGGGGTGTAGTCTCTTAGGGGTGTACTCACTTTTGTTGCCGGTGGTTTAGACATTAATGGCTGTATATTGAGTTATTTTGAGGGAAGAATAAATTTACACTGTTATATAAGCTGCACACAGACTACTTTTCATTGTGTCAAAGTGTCATTTTGTCAGTGTTGTCCCATGAAAAGATATACTTAAATATCTGCAGAAATGTGAGGGGTGTACTCACTTTTGTGATACACTGTATATATATATACAGTGTATCACAAAAGTGAGTACACCCCTCACATTTCTGCAAATATTTCATTATATCTTTTCATGGGACAACACTATAGACATGAAACTTGGATATAACTTAGAGTAGTCAGTGTACAACTTGTATAGCAGTGTAGATTTACTGTCTTCTGAAAATAACTCAACACACAGCCATTAATGTCTAAATGGCTGGCAACATAAGTGAGTACACCCCACAGTGAACATGTCCAAATTGTGCCCAAATTGTCAATATTTTGTGTGACCACCATTATTATCCAGCACTGCCTTAACCCTCCTGGGCATGGAATTCACCAGAGCTGCACAGGTTGCTACTGGAATCCTCTTCCACTCCTCCATGATGACATCACGGAGCTGGTGGATGTTAGACACCTTGAACTCCTCCACCTTCCACTTGAGGATGTGCCACAGGTGCTCAATTGGGTTTAGTCCATCACCTTTACCTTCAGCTTCCTCAGCAAGGCAGTTGTCATCTTGGAGGTTGTGTTTGGGGTCGTTATCCTGTTGGAAAACTGCCATGAGGCCCAGTTTTCGAAGGGAGGGGATCATGCTCTGTTTCAGAATGTCACAGTACATGTTGGAATTCATGTTTCCCTCAATGAACTGCAGCTCCCCAGTGCCAGCAACACTCATGCAGCCCAAGACCATGATGCTACCACCACCATGCTTGACTGTAGGCAAGATACAGTTGTCTTGGTACTTCTCACCAGGGCGCCGCCACACATGCTGGACACCATCTGAGCCAAACAAGTTTATCTTGGTCTCGTCAGACCACAGGGCATTCCAGTAATCCATGTTCTTGGACTGCTTGTCTTCAGCAAACTGTTTGCGGGCTTTCTTGTGCGTCAGCCTCCTTTTGGGATGACGACCATGCAGACCGAGTTGATGCAGTGTGCGGCGTATGGTCTGAGCACTGACAGGCTGACCTCCCATGTCTTCAATCTCTGCAGCAATGCTGGCAGCACTCATGTGTCTATTTTTTAAAGCCAACCTCTGGATATGACGCCGAACACGTGGACTCAACTTCTTTGGTCGACCCTGGCGAAGCCTGTTCCGAGTGGAACCTGTCCTGGAAAACCGCTGTATGACCTTGGCCACCATGCTGTAGCTCAGTTTCAGGGTGTTAGCAATCTTCTTATAGCCCAGGCCATCTTTGTGGAGAGCAACAATTCTATTTCTCACATCCTCAGAGAGTTCTTTGCCATGAGGTGCCATGTTGAATATCCAGTGGCCAGTATGAGAGAATTGTACCCAAAACACCAAATTTAACAGCCCTGCTCCCCATTTACACCTGGGACCTTGACACATGACACCAGGGAGGGACAACGACACATTTGGGCACAATTTGGACATGTTCACTGTGGAGTGTACTCACTTATGTTGCCAGCTATTTAGACATTAATGGCTGTGTGTTGAGTTATTTTCAGAAGACAGTAAATCTACACTGCTATACAAGCTGTACACTGACTACTCTAAGTTATATCCAAGTTTTATTTCTATAGTGTTGCCCCATGAAAAGATATAATGAAATATTTGCAGAAATGTGAGGGGTGTACTCACTTTTGTGATACACTGTATATGATCCGACGTCATTCTGATTGTGTCATTTTCTGCTCTCTAATAACGCTCCAGCCATTTTAACCCACAACGCACGCAATGGGTAAATGTTCCAGCCAGCTTCCGGCATAGTGATGAAGCATCGCTCCCTACTCCCTCCTCACTTAAAATACCCTATGTAGTGCACTTCACTGGAACAGCTGGTGTGAATGAAATGCTTCTACAGAACTGGTGCTAATGGTTGGAAGAACCTCTTTCTGAACCAATCAGATCTTCTGATTTTCATTTTTAGTAAGAAATGCTGTTATTTGTGTTTATTTACTTTGCAGCGTCACACAGATGATGTGTCAGTGAAACGCTTCATTGGATTTCTAACGAGTTTGTGTTTTACTTCACACCTGGAAAAGTTTGGAGGTTTTTAATTATAAGCACACATTTACAAACTAACAGATTATATTCTATATAATATTATATTATATTTAATATCATCTGGAAGAACATAAGCTAAGGTAAGCAGTGGTTTAGATTTTATTTTTTTTTTGCTGTGTTTTGGATTTTGGCCACTGTGCCTGTGATTTATTGTGCGCTTTTGTTTTGCAATGAAAACAAAACGTATCAGTTTAAGCTTTTAACTGGTACCTAATGTGTTGTTGTTTTTTATCTGAACTTACATATTATTCGCTTCTACGCTACATTTCCAGTATATGTTTTGTGTATATTATATTGACTCTTGACTTGACTCAGACTCTAGCCTAAAGACTTGTCACTTGACTCGGACTCTAGCCTAAAGACTCGTGACTTGACTCGGACTCGTATTTTGTGACTTGTGAACATCTCTGGCTTGATGGCATGGAGGTGCATGGAGTAGATGCAGCACAAGATTGGTCCTTGGGACCTTGGTTTGGATTTTTTTCCATTTGACCTTGTGGATTTCCTCTGGGTCTTTTTAGAGTTCGTCCACCTCATTTTTCCACACAAAGAAAAATTGGCTACTGTAAATTACCCCAACGGTAGGTACATGTGTTCACTGTGATGAATTGGCACCTTGTCCATGTTGTATTCTTGCCTTATGCCCAGTAATGCACTGCCAACCCTGACCAGAATGAAGCAGTTATTGAAAATGAAATAAAGTAAGAAAATGAATTCCTCAAAGTGCAATAATGCAATACAAAATGTGTCACTTTCAATACACATTCAAAATAAAAAGCAAAAATTGAATTTAACAAAAAAAAAAGGTACACATCAGGCTCATGCGAGTGCCTTGTTTTTATTATTGAGTCACTCCCTTACTGGGGGGCAATTTTCATGCCTTTTTGCATTCGCCTGAATAATCACAACCACCCCCTCCTCCATCTCTCCACCTTTATCTCCATCTCACCCTGCCCGAGTCTGTTTCCTCTCCCTTCCCCCTTCAGATCTGTCAGAGTGAGTGAAAGGGAACAGTAAGAGGGGTCAGGCAGCGGGATTGCTTTACGCCTCTTTATGGCAGGCCTGTTTAGTGAGCGAGTGGGCCCAATACAGCTTTCAACTTTGCCCAGCTTCTTGAGATCAGAGCTCCGAAATCCCAGATCAAGTTTTATTTTTGTCAAGTTACATCTAAAATACCGAAACACATGAGAATTACCACAGATCAGAGGTTGATGTCTGGAGGAAGTGGGTAAGGTGAGCGGTTGGGGTCGAATCCAGGCCACCTGGTTGGTCATTTGCAGATCAATAATGAGGTGTAAATGGACCGAGTTCATGCATGGGCGCACACATTGTATCTGAGTGCTTTGGGAAGTGTGGATGGGACTCGGAGCTGTTTTGTGGTGACAGCAGGCTGATTAAGGTCAACACTGAAACAAGAACCCAAACAGCAGCATCTGCCAAAAGAGTTTACAGTAAATAAACTAGGTAAACATCTCAGTGTGGGAGTAAAGGGTCCATTGTATGTATAGGAATGGTACACTGATCAGCCATAACATTAAAACCACCTCTGTTTCTACACTCATTGTCAATTTTATCAGCTCCACTTACAATATAGAAGCACTTCTGTAGTTCTACAATTACTGACTGTAGTCCATCTGTTTCTCTACATACTTTTTCAGCCTGCATTCACCCTGTTCTTCAATGGTCAGGGCCCCCATAGGACCACCACAGAATAGGTATTATTTAGGTGGTGGATCATTCTCAGCACTGCAGTGACACTGACACGGTGGTGGTGTGTTAGTGTGTGTTGTGCTGGTATGAGTGGATCAGACACAGCAGCGCTGCTGGAGTTTTCAAATACCGTCTCCACTCACTGTCCACTCTATTAGACACTCCTACCTAGTTGGTCCACCTTGTAGATGTAAAGTCAGAGACGATCGCTCATCTTTTGCTGCTGTTTGAGTTGGTCATCTTCTAGACCTTCATCAGTGGTCACAGGACCCTGCCTACAGGGCGCTGTTGACTGGATATATTTGGTTGGTGGACTATTCTCAGTCCAGCAGTGACAGTGAGGCGTTTAAAAACTCCAGCAGCGCTGCTGTGTCTGATCCACTCATACCAGCAGAACACACACTAACACACCACCACCATGTCAGTGTCACTGCAGTGCTGAGAATGATCCACCCAGATAATACCTACTCTGTAGCGGTCCTGTGGGGGTCCTGACCATTGAAGAACAGCGTAAAAGGGGGCTAACAAAGCATGCAGAGAAACAGATGGACTACAGTTGAAATGAAACAATGAAATAAAAGTCAATGTAAATTTAAGAAACACTGCATACTGTCCCAATGTTTTCTGATTTGGGGTTGTATGTAAGGTTTGCAAAATGTAATATACTTTATATGATATAAGCCGGGTTGACAACATCATGACGTGGTTTGCATTATCAGGGGCTAGTCTGCTACAAGCGACATAAGACAGAGGGGATTGGAGACAACTGACCCATCTGTGCAGCCAACCATTGCAAAGCGCTGACGGCGTAATGACATGACATATGATATTCAGCTACCTAATAGTAACTTTCTGTACAACCAGTTTTCAGTTTCTCTTTATCTTAGCTCACTATACTATTCATTCATTGTCTGTTTGACCACCGCTATATCCTATTCAGGGTTGCAGTGGGTACAGTTCACTGGGTGAAAGGTAGACAACACACGGGACAAACACACATTTATACACACAGTCACACCAAGGGCAATTTAGTATCTCCTATTAACCTGACTAATGTCTTTGGACTGTGGGAGCTCCATAAGTAAACCCACATAGACACGGGACCAACATACACACACCACACAGAAAGGACCCAGACTGCTCACACAATGGGAATCAAACCCAGGACCTTATTTCTACCCACCTTGGTATATACTATTATTAGTACATTTATACACTGATCAGCAGTAACATTAAAACCACCTCCTTGTTTCTACACTCACTGTCCATTTTATCAGCTCCACTTACCATAAAGAAGCACTTTGTAGTTCTGCAATTACTGACTGCAGTCCATCTGTTTCTCTACATACTTTTTTAGCCCCCTTTAATGCTGTTCTTCAATGGTCAGGACCCCACAGGACCACCACAGAGCAGGTATTATTTAGGTGGTGGATCATTCTCAGCACTGCAGTGACACTGACATGGTGGTGGTGTGTTAGTGTGTGTTGTGCTGGTATGAGTGGGTCAGACACAGCAGCACTGCTGGAGTTTTTAAATACCGTGTCCACTCACTGTCCACTCTATTAGACACTCCTACCTAGTTGGTCCACCTTGTAGATGTAAAGTCAGAAACGATCACTCATCTATTGCTGCTGTTTGAGTTGCTCATCTTCTAGACCTTCATCAGTGGTCACAGGACGCTGCCCACGGGGCGCTGTTGGCTGGATGTTTTTGGTTGGTGGACTATTCTCAGTCCAGCAGGGACAGTGAGGTGTTTAAAAACTCCATCAGCGCTGCTGTGTCTGATTCACTCATACCAGCACAACACACACTAACACACCACCACCATGTCAGTGTCACTGCAGTGCTGAGAATGATCCACCACCCTAATAATACCTACTCTGTAGGACCATAGTGCACTAATAAGTGTGCATAAGGTAGGATGCAGTATCTTCCTGTCTGACTGGTCCACACTCAGGAGTAAAAAAACTGTGAACATTTTTATTTTTGAACCTCCTTTTGCCTTCCATCCTTCTGGCTTCTGCTTTGAATAGAGTTAAGGTCATCCTTGACTAATCTTGGCAATCCGTGTCAGAGAATAACAAGTGGAACATCCAGCATTTAAGTGGTGCCACTGGAACTAGCTGTCCTGCACTTGGGTGAATAGTTTTAATTACACTCACAGTGAAAGTACCACACTGCACCTCAATTAGTCCTCTTTCACACCCACTCGCATATTTCTTCTTATGTATGTTCACATGAATATTTACCCGGCTTTTAAAAATACCAGTGTGAATGCCTGTAAACACAGCTGGTAGGCAGGGCTACCGGTGAGGAAAGCCAAAGGCTGTTTGAGGCACCACTATAAACTGCTGGCTTTGCAGTAAGTAAATGAGATGGGCGCCGTGCCCACGCCTCGCCTGTGCCTGTTTGCCATGCTATCAAGCATCCGCTCCAACAGTCACCGCTTAATGGTGTCCCATATGTGAGTGGCTAATGCTAACTGAATTGCACCATGACATCATTAGTACAGCGACTTGTCATGTCGATGTAATAATTTGATGCATGTTTTTACAGATTTTTGAGGAACCAAATAGACTGATTTGTATTAAACTGTAACATGGCAGCTGTGGAAGTAGTATGGCAGGTAAAAATTGTGTCCTTCTGCATTGCCATTTTGACTAGCAAAGGGAAAATGAAAACGCAGTTGATTAATGTGTCAGCTTCTCTTGATTGTCAAACAGCTGCGCCTCTTGAGCATTGACTAGTTTCAGGTGGAAGTTCTTCTATGTATCACAGTGTCTTCCTCTCAGTCTTGCCAGCTTCTTTGTTGGCTAATCTACTATTTTTCTGAAGCCATGATACTGGGCAGCTTGGTCCGGTCCAGTTTTCCACTGGCATGTGGTACCAGCAGAACTCAACTTGTGTTGCATGTTTTATGGCTTCACAATGGAACCAACTTTGGAGAGCGGATTGTCCCCAAGTGATGGCATAACGTCCAAATCCACATATACACACATTATTCACATGTTACATCCATACACATTCACACATCCACATATACACACATCATTCACACATACACATCTATACACATTCATACATCCACATATACACACATTATTCACACATACACATCTATACACATTCACACATCCACATATACACACATTATTCACACACACATCCATACACATTCACACATCCACACATTATTCACATGTTACATCCATACACATTCACACATCCACATATACACACATTATATATGGATGAATGAAAGGGACAGTGGTAGCCTAGTGGGTAGAGCTTTGGGCTATCAACCTGAAGATTGGTGGTTCAAATCCAGGCTCTGCTATGCAAACACTGTTGGGTCCTTGAGCAAGGCCCTTAACCCTGTCTGCTCCAGGGGCGCCGTACGATGGCTGACCCTGCGCTCTGACCCCAGCTTCCAAAAACAAGCTGGGATATGCGAAGAAAGAATTTCATTGTACTGTACACGTGTATATGTATATATGACAAATAAAGTATATCTATCTATCTATCTATTCACATGCTACATTCACACATCCACATATACACACATTATTCAATGTTACATCCATACACATTCATACATCCACATATACACACATTATTCACATGTTACATCCATACACATCCACATATACACACATTATTTACACATACACATCTATACACATTCACACATCCACATATACACACATTATTCACATGCTACATCCATACACATTCACAAATCCACATATACACACATTATTCACACATACACATTCATACACATTCACACATCCACACATTATTCACATGCTACATCCATACACATTTACACATCCACATATACACACATTATTCACATGTTACATCCATACACATTCACACATCCACATATACACACATTATTTACACATACACATCTATACACATTCACACATCCACATATACACACATTATTCACATGTTACATCCATACACATTCACACATCCAGATATACACACATTATTCACATGTTACATCCATACACATTCACACATCCAGATATACACACATTATTCACATGTTACATCCATCCACATTCACACATCCAGATATACACACATTATTCACGTTATATCCATACACATCCACATATACACACATTATTTACACATACACGTCCATACACATTCACACATCCAGATATACACACATTATTCACATGTTACATCCATCCACATTCACACATCCAGATATACACACATTATTCACGTTATATCCATCCACATCCACATATACACACATTATTTACACATACACATCCATACACATTCACACATCCACATATACACACATTATTCACATGTTACATCCATACACATTTACACAACCACATATACACACATTATTCACATGTTACATCCATACACATTTACACATCCAGATATACACACATTATTCACGTTATATCCATCCACATCCACATATACACACATTATTTACACATACACATCCATACACATTCACACATCCACATATACACACATTATTCACATGTTACATCCATACACATTTACACAACCACATATACACACATTATTCACACCAGTGGCGATTTCTCTAAGACTGCAAGGGAAGCTCAGCTTCCCCTAAAATGTCAAAAATTAAATGGTCAAATATGTACAGTTGTGTTAACATTTTATTGACTACAAATGCGTTAGAACACGTTCATCTCGAAGACGAGTTCGTTCAGAATCAGCTACTTATCACAAATCGACTGACTCGAACTTCTCGTTCATTCCCGTAGCGTCAATGCATTTGCCCGCAGAAGCTGAAGCTGCATGGAAAGGTTTTTTCATTGCTTTGAAACTCGCCGGTCACTGGATAAATGCCACGATTTTGTCCCGGACGCTGAGCGTCTCTAGGGGTGAATGGAGCTGTGGGCGGGTCTGGACGATGAGCTTCTGCAAGATGATTGGAGGATCAGTCGAAAGGCTGAATCCCGTTTTGATTGACAGCTATTTTGAGATCTACACCTTCAGTTAATCACTGGGAGCTTCAGTCCCATCGCGGATTTTGCGAGTGAAGTCGAAAGACAAACTGCAACCCATTTCTTGGTATTTGCTTGAAAAGGAACGGAGGGCAGAATTTATGTATAAATAAATTGACAAATTTTATGATGTAAGCCGACAATGAGCTTCCCCTCTTTGAAAGACCAGCCGCCACTAATTTACACATACACATACAATCTACATATACACACATTATTCACATATACACATTCACACAACCACATATACACACATTATTCACACATACAATCTACATATACACACATTATTCACACATACACACATACAATCTACATATACACACATTATTCACATATACACATTCACACAACCACATATACACACATTATTCACACATACAATCTACATATACACACATTATTCACACATACACACATACAATCTACATATACACACATTATTCACATATACACATTCACACAACCACATATACACACATTATTCACACATACAATCTACATATACACACATTATTCACACATACACACATACAATCTACATATACACACATTATTCACATATACACATTCACACAACCACATATACACACATTATTCACACATACACACATACAATCTACATATACACACATTATTCACACATACACACATACAATCTACATATACACACATTATTCACATGTACACATCCATACACATTCACACATCCACATATACACACATTATTCACATGTACACATTCACAAATCCACATACACACATTATTCACACATACACATCCATAATGTGTGTATATGTGGATGTGTGAATGTGTATGGATGTAACGTGAATGATGTGTGTATATGTGGATGTGTGAATGTGTATGGATGTGTGTGTGTTTGTGTGTGTAGATATGTGAATAGATGGATGGATTTTGATGTGAATACATGTGAGTTAATGCTACATGGATTGTACAGTAAATCATTTAATCCCACACTGGCAGGGGATCAGTTCTGTTGTGATCTTCAGTGTAGCAGCATTACATTAAAGCTCTAACAGCCTCTACACTGATTCTTGGAGTTCAGCTGTGATTTTACTGAACTAAATCTGACCGCAGTTTTTTTAATTCTCTTTAGCGCAATAAAACTTTCATTTCATTGTGGTTTTTATTCAAGTCCACCTGCTGTTGTAGGAGAGGGTGGAAGTTTATGTGCTGTAGTGGAAGCTGGTATTTTGGTTACTACATCGCCCCCATGTGGTCATCAGTGAAACTGAGGGTTAGGTGCACTAGTTCAGTGTACGTTTACTGCTCACACACAGCATTGTGTATCGTTTTGTTAAAGTGTACTAATTGTTTGTCTACGGATACTGTATAATTGTATGCCTAATTCTATGCACCAATTAGCTGTAAACCACTCATTTGAAATGGTGTATGCCTTTACTTATATAGTGTACCTTTACTTATATAGTGTACCTTTACTTATATAGTGTACCTTTACTTATATAGTGTAGCTTTACTTATATAGTGTAGCTTTACTTATATAGTGTACCTTTACTTATATAATAGTGTACCTTTACTTATATAGTGTACCTTTACTTATATAGTGTGGCTTTACTTATATAGTGTACCTTTACTTATATAGTGTACCTTTACTTATATAGTGTAGCTTTACTTATATAGTGTACCTTTACTTATATAGTGTACCTTTACTTATATAGTGTAGCTTTACTTATATAGTGTACTTTAACTTATATAGTGTACCTTTACTTATATAGTGTACCTTTACTTATATAGTGTACCTTTACTTATATAGTGTAGCTTTACTTATATAGTGTACCTTTACTTATATAGTGTAGCTTTACTTATATAGTGTACTTTAACTTATATAGTGTACCTTTACTTATATAGTGTGCTTTAACTTATATAGTGTACCTTTACTTATATAGTGTACCTTTTCTTATATAGTGTAGCTTTACTTATATAGTGTACCTTTACTTATATAGTGTAGCTTTACTTATATAGTGTACTTTGACTTATATAGTGTACCTTTACTTATATAGTGTACCTTTACTTATATAGTGTACTTTAACTTATATAGTGTACCTTTACTTATATAGTGTACCTTTACTTATAGTGTAGCTTTACTTATATAGTGTACCTTTACTTATATAGTGTACCTTTACTTATATAGTGTACTTTAACTTATATAGTGTACCTTTACTTATATAGTGTACCTTTACTTATATAGTGTACCTTCACTTATAGTGTACCTTTACTTATATAGTGTACCTTTACTTATATAGTGTACCTTTACTTATGTAGTGTACCTTTACTTATATAGTGTACCTTTACTTATGTAGTGTACTTTTACTTATATAGTGTACCTTTACTTATATAGTGTAGCTTTACTTATATAGTGTAGCTTTACTTATATAGTGTACCTTTACTTATATAGTGTAGCTTTACTTATATAGTGTAGCTTTACTTATATAGTGTACCTTTACTTATATAGTGTACCTTTACTTATATAGTGTACCTTTACTTATATAGTGTACCTTTACTTATATAGTGTAGCTTTACTTATATAGTGTAGCTTTACTTATATAGTGTAGCTTTACTTATATAGTGTACCTTTACTTATATAGTGTAGCTTTACTCAAATAGTGTAGCTTTACTTATATAGTGTAGCTTTACTTATATAGTGTAGCTTTAATAATTGCATATAGTATCTTTTGGCATATTACCCACCGAATCTCACCAATCAGGCATAACATTATGACCACCTTCCTAATATTGTGTTGGTCCCCCTTTTGCTGCCAAAACTGCCCTGACCATGGACTCTGCTATACTCCTGAAGGTGTGCTGTGGTATCTGGCACCAAGATCTTGTCCTGTAAGTTGTGAGGTGGGGCCTCCATGGATCGGACTTGTTTGTCCAGCACATCCCACAGATGTTCCATTGGATTGAGATCTGGGGAATTTGGAGGCCAAGTCAACACCTCAAACTTGTTGTTGTGCTCCTCAAACCATTCCTGAACCATTTTTGCCTTGTGGCAGGCCACTGCAGACCGGGAACACCCCACAAGAGCTGCAGTATTGGAGATGCTCTGACCCAGTCGTCTAGCCATCACAATTTGGCCCTTGTCAAACTCCTAATGCTTGCCCATTTTTCCTGACTTTAAGGATAAAATGTTCACTTGCTGCCTAATATATCCCACCCACTAACAGGTGCCGTGATGAAGAGATAATCAGTGTTATTCACTTCACCTGTCAGTGGTCATAATGTTATACCTGGTCGGAGTATAGGACAATTTTTTTTTAGAAATATACAGTACACTGCCTGGCCAAAAAAAGGTCACACACTCTAATATTTTGTTGGACCGCCTTTAGCTTTGATTACGGCACGCATTCACTGTGGCATCGTTTCCACAAGCTTCTGCAATGTCACAACATTTATTTCTGTCCAGAGTTGCATTAATTTTTCCCCAAGATCTTGTATTGATGATGGGAGATTTGGACCACTGCGCAAAGTCTTCTCCAGCACATTCCAAAGATTCTCAATGGGGTTCAGGTCTGGAATCTGTGGTGGCCAATCCATGTGTGAAAATGATGTCTCATGCTCCCTGAACCACTCTTTCACAATTTGGGCCCGATGAATCCTGGCATTGTCATCTTGGAATATGCCCGTGCCATCAGGGAAGAAAAAATCCATTGATGGAATAACCTGGTGGTTCAGTATATTCAGGTAGCCAGCTGACTTCTTTGGGCACATAATGTTGCTGAACCTAGACCTGACCAACTGCAGCAACCCCAGATCATAGCACTGCCCCTACAGGCTTGTACGGTAGGCACTAGGCATGATGGGTGCATCACTTCAGCCGCCTCTCTTCTTACCCTGATGCACCCATCACTCTGGAACAGGGTTAATCTGGACTCATCAGACCACATGACCTTCTTCCATTGCTCCAGAGTCCGATCTTTATGCTCCCTAGCAAATTGAAGCCGTTTTTGCCGGTTAGCCTCACTGACAAGTGGTTTTCTTAAGGCTACACAGCTGTTTAGTCCCAATCCCTTGAGTTCCCTTCATATTGTGCGTGTGGAAATGCTCTTACTTTCACTATTAAACATATCCCTGAGTTCTTCTGTAGTTTTTCTACCATTTGATTTCACCAAACGTTTAAGTGATCGCCGAAGATGATGTTTCCCCACTGTCCTTCCACTTTTTAATAATGCGTTGGACAGTTCTTAACCTGATTTTAGTAGTTTTAGCTTCTCCTTAGATGTTTTCTCTGCTTGATGCATGCCAATAATTTGACCCTTCTGAAACAGATTAACATCTTTTCCATGACCACAGGATGTGTCTTTCGACATGGTTGTTTAACAAATGAGAAGCTACTCACTGCATCAGTTAGGGTTAAATAACTTGTTGCCAACTGAAACATAATCATCCATGCAGTAATTATCCAATGGGAGGCTCTTACCTATTTGCTTAGTTAAATCCAGGTGGTGACCTTTTTTTTGGCCAGGCAGTGTACCTGCACTATGTGTTACTACTGAAAGTTCTCAGTAATTCAGGCCATGTCAGTGTGATATCATGCTTAATAAGGACACAGTGAAGGTCAGCTGAGAAAAGCCATTTTCACTGTCAGGTTTGATCCCATAGATCAAGCTGAGAGTAAATATGTCTGTGTCGACAGCCGTCTCGGCTCAAACTCATTGTCCACAAATTGACTGATGTACAGTTGGTGTACCTACATTGGTAAGGGACTGTACTGGGATTTCAGTCATTTCTGCGGTCCTCTATCACTGGCTGAATGATTTAAACTAATACTTTATCACAGAGGAAAGTCTTAAAGGAAACGTAAAAAAGGGAATTTAGTTTTAAGGGACGCTAAAATTAGATTATACAAAATCAGCAGAAGTGTACAGAGTGTACCTTGGATCTATAGTTTTTATTGGATTTATAGATGGTTTAAGTTCTATAATGGTAATGTTAGGATTGTATATATTTACTTTTTATATAATTGCACATTAAAAGGATACATTTTAGTACTTTGTAAGTCTCTTGTATTATAATGTTATATTTCTGTAGCAATATAAATAGATGACACCCATAAGACTACTAGAATGAAGAAAATTAAGGAGCTTTGTGCTGGTATAATAAAGCAGATGAAAGATTTTCACAGGTTAAGAATGTCACTTGGAGCTATTCCTAAACCACAGTAGGTTCCAAGATGTTTGTAGTCAGATCAAACGAATATTAACATTTGGCCACAATGACCAAAATTAGTCTGAGGAGAAAAGGTAAGACATTCCAACCCAACAACACTGTTCATACTGTCAAGCATGGTGGTGGTACTGGCATGTGTTGGGTGTTGGGGCTGTTTTGCTTCTAATTGAGCTAAGTTAAACTGAGTAGAAATTCTCTACATACTTTTTTTTAGCCTGCTTTCACCCTGTTCGTCAATGGTCAGGACCCCCACAGGACCACCACAGAGCAGGTATTATTTAGGTGGTGGATCATTCTCAGCACTGCAGTGACACTGACATGGTGGTGGTGTGTTAGTGTGTGTTGTGCTGGTATGAGTGGATCAGACACAGCAGCGCTGCTGGAGTTTTTAAATACCGTGTCCACTCACTGTCCACTCTATTAAACACTCCTACTTAGTTGGTCCACCTTGTAGGTGTAAAGTTAGAGACGATCGCTCATCTATTGCTGCTGTTTGAGTTGGTCATCTTCTAGATCTTCATCAGTGGTCACAGGACGCTGCCCACAGGACACTGTTGGCTGGTTATTTTTAGTTGGTGGACTATTCTCAGTCCAGCAGTGACAGTGAGCTGTTTAAAAACTCCATCAGTGCTGCTGTGTCTTATCAACTCATACCAGCACAACACACACTAACACACCACCACCATGTCAGTGTCACTGCAGTGCTGAGAATGATCCAACACCCAAATAATACCTGCTCTGTAGTGGTCCTGGGAGAGTCCTGACCATTGAAGAACAGCATGAAAGGGGGCCAACAAAGCATGCATTGAAATAGATGGACTACAGTCAGTAATTGTAGAACCACAAAGTGCTTCTATATGGTAAGTTGAGCTGATAAAATGGACAGTGTAGAAACAAGGAGGTGGTTTTAATGTTATGGCTGATCAGTGTATATAAAGTAGAAAGGTGGTGGTGAACTGGCATTGAATGGTCCAACCAACAATAACAACAATAACGCACACAGAGATCCAACAAAATCAGCCATAATAATTTCCAGAAGTTTGTTGATGGCTGTCTAAAGTGGATGATCGAGGTGGGAAAAGCAAAAAAGCTGTTGTTCAACAAAAAGCTTCTCAAAATGCACAGCACATCAAACCTGAAGGCAGATTGAGGCTAGAACAGCAGAAGATGACATAGGGTTCCAATTCTGTCAGTCAAGAACATGCTGTTTACTCCAAATCCTGACACTGCCATTAGCATGTTGCAGCAAAAATGGAGATTTATTAGACACTGCAACGTTTTTAGATCTTCTGAATTTCAGAACGTTTTAGTGAGTTTGTGCTTAGTGTAGTGTAAGATTCCTGTTCTACACAGACAAAATGAAACACAACATGGACGTCTGCTGTCGTAGCCCATCTAATGCTTAAAGCAACTTCTGTGCTTTTCTTAAAAATGTTGTTATTCCACCCTAATTTCAATTGAGAAAAGGTCAGTCATGCTACAAAACGATCATCAGTCAGTATTGGCACCAACAACTCTGACCAGCCCATTTCTAACTGTAGTCCATCTGTTTCTCTACATACCTTTTTAGCCTGCTTTCACCCTGTTCTTTAGAAGTCAGGACCACAACAGAGCAGGTATTATTTAGGTGGTGGATCATTCTCAGCACTGCAGTGACACTGACATGGTGGTGGTGTGTTAGTGTGTGTTGTGCTGGTATGCGTGGATCAGACACAGCAGCACTGCTGGAGTTTTTAAACACCTCACTGTCACTGCTGGACTGAGAATAGTCCACCAACCAAAAATATATCCAGCCAACAGCGCCCCATGGGCAGCATCCTGTGACCACTGATGAAGGTCTAGATGATGACCAACTCAAACAGCAGCAATAGATGAGCGATTGTCTCTGACTTTACATCTACAAGGTGGACCAACTAGGTAGGAGTGTCTAATAGAGTGGACAGTGAGTGGACACAGTGTTTAAAAACTCCAGCAGCGCTGCTGTGCCTCATCCACTCATACCAAAACAACACACACTAACACACCACCACCATGTCAGTGTCACTGCAGTGCTGAGAATGATCCACCACCTAAATAATACCTGCTCTGTGGGGGTCCTGACCATTGAAGAACAGGGTGAAAGCAGGTTAAAAAGGTATGTACAGTCAGTAATTGTAGAACTATAAAGTGCTTCTATATGGTAAGTGGAGCTGATAAAATGGACAGTGAGTGTAGAAACAAGGAGGTGATCTTAACATCATAACACCAGGATAAGCTAAAGCTATGTTTTTTTGGAAACAGGCTAAAATGTCAGCATCTGAAAGCCTTCTGAAAAGGTTTCTCAATCCTGCAAGCGAGGGAAGAAAATAAGGCTAAACATTTCTCTTTTTTTCCTCTTGACAGCTGTAAAGGAGCAGACAGGAGACAGCGATGTAAACAAATTCACTATTTTTCTATCATTTATCCCCATCACACAAAATAGCCTTTAAAATCCAGTTCAGTCCACTTTCACCTTCGGGCTGGCAGGGCTTCTTAAAAGCACTTTGTTTGTGGAGAGAAGAGATTGAAAAGTATATTTAACACCTCGCTGGATATCACACACAAACATCTTCAGACTGAAGACAGTTTATAAAGTGGTATGAGGAGGGGGCACGGTTACACACACTTAGACCAGAGTGGCATCCTTTGGTGGTGTTTCTTTATTCGTTACATTTTTTAAAAACCTCACAAATAACAAAGTAACTTTAATCCTACAACACCTTTTTAAGAGGAGGTCTACAATAACAGAGGTGATCAAGTTTGGGGGGTGGGAGCAGAGGTTTAGCAATTACGAAAATGAACGCCCTCGCCAAGGGAGGATTTTCATCTCGGCTGTTGTCATGGGAACGGCTCTTTAACTCCCTCCTCCTTCACTTTTTCTGCTTTTTGAGGCACAATAGCAGGAAGGGATTGTACAGCAGGGGAGTGACTGATTGAGCTCATGTTTTTAAAAGCGAGCGAGCTGCAACTTTCTCTAATACGTTTTTGCTTTGTTCTGAGCAGATAAACACTAAATGCTGAGCTCACCTGGAAACCAAAACCTTTAGAAATATATAACTAAAATTAAACCTTTATAAGCAGTTTATTCCCTGGTTATAAAGAATAAAAGACAATTTAGTATCTAATTTAAATAAAATGTTGTAAAAAGTGGCCATTTGTATTTGATGTGGCTGGACTTTTTTGGATTAATTGTGTGCTGCAGTTAATAAAACTAGACAGAAACAGGTCAGTATTTTTTTGCCCAGATATACAGGTATATGTCATTAGCTAGTTATGAACTAGTAATCCGTAAGAGTGTGTCTGATGGAAATTGTGCCTATTTAGTCAAAAGAGCATTTGTAAGGTCAGACACTGATGATGTGTGAAAAGGCCTGGCTTGCAATCAACTGGCTTGCAGTGCTCTGTGCAGGTCACTAATATTCCTTTTGTCCATGATTTTTATCGCGACCCAGGCAACACAAACAATGCATCAAAATTTAACACAATACAAATTTTACCTATTTAATAAAAAAGGTGGCAATCTGGTCTCACTGTGGTTTACAAGATGTAACGTAAAGCCTACTGTTTGTGTAAAAGTTTCATTTTGTGTTTATGTGCCTTTTAAAATTAATTTATTTAATAATTAATAATGCTTATGCTTATGATCAGATTATTATTAGCATTACTATTATTATTATTGCTGTTGTTATTATTATTATTTCCATTCTTATGCTTTTGATCAGCGTATTAATATTATTATTATTGTTGTTATTATTATTGTTGTTATTATTATTGTTATTATTATTATTGTTATTGTTATTATTATTATTACTATTATTATTATTATTATTTCCATTCTTATGCTTTTGATCAGCGTATTATTATTATTATAATTATATTTTTTATTATTATTGTTATTATTATTATTATTATTATTATTATACATACTGTACCTAGTATTTACATTCTTGTGCTTATTATTATTATTATTATTATTATTATATATAAATAGCTATAGTTATAATTATTGTACTAACCATAGATAAATACATTCTTTGGCTTTTTTTTGGGCACATTGTTACTATTTGCACTTCTGATAGATCTTAACTGCATTTCTTCGTCTTGTACCAGTACTGAGCAATGAGCAATGATTTTTATTACCCTTACTACTAGTACAGGGGCACAGGGGCTTGTAAAGAATTGTTACATTATTGATTTTATACAGCTTTTAGCAATAGGGGTGGCTAAAAAACATGGGCTTAAATATTAGTAGTGTCCACATACCTTTGGCCATATAGTGTATTATTCAGATTCAGTAGATTGAATTAAGAAATTAGGTTAAAATGCTGGAGGTTTCCTTTTCCTCATTTGGAAATCAACCAATCACAGTGACAGAATTCAGGAAGCGTGTTAAGTCTTTCTTCTGACACACGTATTATGGCACATCAGATCAGGACTGGAAGTAAATCATAGGTACAAGTATGAGAGGCATTGTGCTGAGCTTTAGCTGCACTGTATTTCTTCTTGCCTGTGAAAGACTGACCTTGAGAGAGAAATTTATCAGTCCAGCATAATTCTACAGCCAATATCTCTCACTGATGTTCCTGTCAAACAGCCAACTGGCATCATGGCCAAACAAAGAAGCACTGTGTAATATGCAAAGTTAGTTTTAAAATCTACAGAATGTGTTTAAAGGAAAACTAGTTAAATTAGTACTTTTGGTCCTCTGGATAGTCTTTTCCAAAGGCTTCGTATAGACTTTGTTTTGTATATTATGATATTATTATCTAAAAAACTCACACAAATGCACACAGTTCCACAGAAGCACATCAATTTTATTGATCACAATAAAAATTTTCAGCAGTAGAACTAGTAGGCCAGTCTTCATCCTGCACCAGATTTTACATTTGAGTAAAATGCAAGCAACTGAGGGTTAAGGGCAACTTCGCGATGGTGGAGCTTGAACAGGCAACCATATGATAATATGATAACTAGTCCAGTACCTTTTTTTGTTCTATTTTTTTCCACTTTTCCCCCCCAATTTTCTTCCCTAATCTAGTCGTGTCCAATTACCCTGGATGCGTCCTCTATATTGATTTGACCCTTTCATCGCTGACTGAGGACACCTCTCAACTGACACACGCCCCCTCCGGCACGTACAGTCAGTACAGACTGCATTTTTCACCTGCACGAGTCGAGTTCATACACTGACGGGCACTGTGTACGGAGGGCCACACCCCCATCAGCATTATTCCTCAGCCCTGTGCAGGCGCCATCAGTCAGCCAGCATGGGCCGCAGTTGCACCAGTTATGAGGACCTATGGTCCGACAATTTTTTAACTCTGGTGTGCTAGCATACTTTTTACCGCTGCGCCACCTGAGCGGCTTCTAGTCCAGTACCTTAACCATTGAGCTGTCACTGCTAATCCAGTACCTGGTAGCTTAGGACAGTGGTAGCGTAGTGGGAAGAGCTTTGTATTATCAATCGGGAGTTTGTTGATTTAAAACCAGGCTCTGCTATGCAGCCACTGTTGGGCCCCTAAGCCCAACAGGGCCAGTGATAGCTCAGTGGTTAAGGTACTGGACTAGTAAACACAAGGTTGCCGGTTCAAGCCCCGCCACCACCAAGTTGCCACTGTTGGGTCCCTGAGCAAGGCCCTTAACCCTCAATTGCTCATTGTGTTCAGCTCATTGTGTAAGTCGCTTTGGATAAAAGCGTCTGCTAAATGCTGAAAGTGTAAGTGAGAGTCTAAGCAAGACCCTTAACCTTAACTGCTCCAGGGGTGCCATACAAAGGCTGACCCTGCGCTCTGACCCCAGCTTCCTAACAAGCTACAATATGTGGAAAAAGAATTTAATTGTACTGGATGCTTTTATAAATGACAAATAAAGGCATTTGGCTCTGTGGATTATAATAGGTGGCGTTCTCCTGTCGTCCTTCAAACTAGGTTTATATAACAGACAGCATGATGGTGAGCATTTTTCCTGCTCCATAGTCCAACAGCAATGTGCTGATCCTTTTGGTGCTCGGCCATGAAAACCAATCCGCAAAACGTCTGAGAAACAGAAGCGTTGTTGTACTGGTGTTGCTTCCAAAGCCAGTTTGGAACCATTGGGTAATGATTATTTGCTATATACACTTCAGCTCCCTGTGATCTTCTTATCACCTTATGGTTGAAGATGTAGTCTTTGGACCTTTCTTATCCACAATGCTAGTACTTTAAGCTGATCAGGGTGGCTCTAGCAGTGCAGAAACTTACCATACTTCTTAAAATAGTGCCATCCTTGCCACTCAGGTGGTGCAGCGCTAGCTGACACTAACACACAAGAGCTGACATTTCGAACTTGTCGATTCGAAACTCAGCTCTGCCATCCGGCTGGGCTGGGAGGCTACATGAACAACGATTGGCTTGTTGTGTGAATGGTTGTTCATACAGGGTGGGAAGCTGGATAGGGACCTCATAACTGATTGATGGCGCCTGCACAGAGTCAAGAAAAGCTGATCTGCATATGAACTCGCCTCGTGCAGGTGAAAAGATGCAGTCGGGTACTGCACACGTGTCGGAGGGGGTGTGTTAGTCATGGCTCTTCTCAGTCAGGAGTGGAGATCAGCATCAGTAGAGAGGAAACGTAATGGAATCGGTAATTGGATACGACTAGATTGGGAGGAAAATTGGGAAAAAATAGTGCCATCATTAAAAAGTGCCACAGTGACAATACTGAGATCTTTAAAATGACTTATTCCACTTCCACTGGCAATAAAAACTGCCCACAAACTTTCAACCATTTAAATTATGCTTTGAAAAGTGAACAGGGATTTTGCGTTAAATCCCGGGTACTTCAATAGTGATAAAAGGTTATTAATTAGAGAAAGCCCACATCTGTCTTTCCTTCATATCTGTATTTGTGAATGGATTGGCACTGTGCACTGGCCGGACTTACTTTCTTAAGACCCACCACTGTGTCATGTTTCACAGCTAATTCTGTTTGCTGCCATCGCTAATCTGCTAATCAGCTGCTGCCCACCAGCATTGTTTAAACTGGCACTAAAGGAAACACCACAAACACAGAGGAAAAAAATCTGCTTTACTGCAGACATTTGAGACCAGTTTGGAACAAAACATCCTGTACCAGCATGTTCTCAAATTCTGGCAGCTTCATTATTACTGTCTGCCAGAATGTAAGAAAGACCTTTTTTTTTTTTTTTTTAAATGTAACATATAGACAGGGTGACAAAATATAACAGGATGTTTCATTGTGAGTATTTAATTAACTACCCATGTGCACTTTTGGTGGTTTACTAGTTACATACACTTTATGGCCAAATGTATTTGGACACCGGACCATGAGCTTGTTAGACTTCCCATTTAAAAAAACAATGGTATTAAAATAGAATGGCCTCTGTGTAATCTATCATTCATCTAATGAATGAATGAATAAATCGAATACTATAACATGGACAAATAATCCTCCCAACACAGTTTTTATTGGTTCGCGAAGGAAAGAGAAGAGGACTAGACATATTATTATTGCACATACACCGATCAGCCATAACATTAAAACCACCTCCTTGTTTCGACACTCACTGTCCATTTTATCAGCTCCACTTACCATATAGAAGCACTTTGAAGTTCTACAATTACTGACTGTGGTCCATCTGTTTCTCTGCATGCTTTGTTAGCCCCCTTTTATGCTGTTCTTCAGTGGTTAGGACTGAAGACATGACATGGTGGTGGTGTGTTAGTGTGTGTTGTGCTGGTATGAGTGGATCAGACACAGCAACGTTGCTGGAGTTTTTAAATACCGTGTCCACTCACTGTCCACTCTATTAGACACTCCTACCTAGTTGGTCCACCTTGTAGATGTAAAGTCAGAGACGATCGCTCATCTATTGCTGCTGTTTGAGTTGGTCATCTTCAAGACCTTCATCAGTGGTCACAGGACGCTGCTCACGTGGCGCTGTTGGCTGGATATATTTTTGGTTGGTGGACTATTCTCAGTCCAGCAGTGACACTGAGGTGTTTAAAAACTCCATCAGCATTGCTGTGTCTTATCCACTCATACCAGCACAACACACACTAACACACCACACACCATGTCAGTGTCACTGCAGTGCTGAGAATGACCCACCACCCAAATAATATCTACTCTGTAGTGGTCCTGGGAGAGTCCTGACCATGCAGAGAAACAGATGAACTACAGTCAGTAATTGTAGAACTACAAAGTGCTTTTATATGGTAAGTGGAGCTGATAAAATGGACAATGTAGAAACAAGGAGGTGGTTTTAATTTTATGGCTGATCGGTGTATTATGCATGACAGCACTAAAATATTGAAGATAGACCATGTAGTTTGCATCCTGCCCATGTGTGGTTAAACTAACAAACAAAAAATCAATAACTGTTCGTAAATAAAAGCCTGGTGGCATCAATTCTGTGTGCAGAACACATTTATTTTAATAAGATTCATAGTGATTTTACAACTAATTTCATTGCAAATTAAATTCACCAGGGAAACCAGGTGAGACTCTGAGCAAAGGTTAGTCCTGCTTCTGCTAGGAACATAGAGTTGTTTTGTGTCTTGATTTTTTTATTGTTTAATACCTCCGGCTTGCTTAGTAGGGAATTAAGGTGTACATTTTTGTAAAGCTTTCTGTTAAAAGTGCTTATTGAATCAACAGAACATTACCTTTAATTTTCTGTTAGTTTTGGTCTCTTCCTTCAGCTTTACCTCCTTTTTTGTTGTTTGCTAATTAGGTTCTAGGTGCAGAGTTATTTTAATATGTGAAAACAATATTTGTATAATGTTTTTATAAATAATAAAAAAATGAATGAAAACAATGAACGTTAGCCAAATAGGACAGAGCCGAGACTGGCCAGTGTTTTTAACCTCAGGCTGAGATTATGCAGGTTGACATCTCTGAAATGTAAAAAAGCCAGGTGCTTTGCATAATGCCTGTGTCTGGTGTATTAATAAGGAAAAGTAATTATTAGATGAAGATTAGGAGCTGTTGGTGCTGTGCCCCTCACCTTCCCCCGCTCTCCGAGACAGGCGGCAGAGTACAATCTCATTTCCTCACTGGAGATCATTAGTCACCGGCCAAGGGAAATCTCCAGTGAGAGAACGCCGTGTCAGCAGTAATGATGAGAATCTTTTACACACTCAAACATCTACACTCTCAACATTAAACACTCTCAACATTAAACACTCTCAACATTAAACACTCTCAACATTAAACACACTTTCAATATTGTTCAAAACCCAACATAAATGTTACTCTAAATCATTTTCTTTACTTTAAAAGTCAATTTAAGAAGTCTGTCTCTTTGTTTATCTGTCTATCAGCCTGTCTGTCTTTTTGTCTGTCTGTCTTTATGTCCATCTGTCTGTGTGCATGTCTTTCTGTCTCTGTCTATCTGCTTGTCTGTCTTTCTGTCTGCATCTACCGCTCCATCTATATTTTGAAAGTAAATTTAAGAAACTCTAGTCTGTCTGTCTCTCTGTTTATCTGTCTTTCTGTCTGTCTTTTTGTCTGTCTGTCTGTCTGTCTGTGTGCATGACTTTCTGTCCCTCTGTCTATCTGCCTGTCTATCTTTCTTTTGTCTATCTGTCGGTCTGTCTGTCCGTTGGTCTGTCTGTCTGTCTGTCTGTCTGTCTGTCTGTCTGTCCGTCTACCACTCCATCTATATTTTGAAAGTCAATTTAAGAAGCTCTAGTTCTAGTCTGTCTGTCTGTCTCTGTGTCTGTCTGCCTGTCTGTCTGTCTCTGTGTCTGTCTTCCGTCTGCCTGTCTGTTTTTTTTATCTGCTTGCCGGTCTGTCTGTCTTTCTTTCTATCTGTATGTCTGCCTTTCTGTCTGACTGTCTTTCTGTCTGTGTATATGTCTGTCTGCATCTCTGTCTCTCTGCCTGTCTGTCTTTCTGCCTCTCTGTTTGTCTGTCTGCCTTTTTGTCTGTCTATCTGTCTGTCTCTCTGTCTGTTTGTCTCTCTGTCTATCTGCCTGTCTGCCTTTTTTTCTCTCTGTCTATCTGCCTGTCTTTCTTTCTAGCTATCTGCCTTTCTGTTTTCTCTCTGTCTGTCTCTCTGTCTATCTGCCTGTCTACCTTTCTGTCTGTTTGCCTGTCTTTCTGTCTCTCTTTCTGCCTGTCTGTCTTTCTGTCTATCTGCCTGCCTGTCTGTCTCTCTGTCTACCTGCCTGTCTGCTTTTCTGTCTGTCTGTTTGCCTGTCTGCCTCTCTGTCTATCTGCCTGTCTGCCTTTCTGTCTGTTTGTCTATTTCTCTGTCTATCTGCCTTTTTCTGTCAGTCTGTCTGTCTTTTTTTGTCTGTCTTTCTGTCTGTCTTTCTGTCTGCGTCTACCACTCCATCTATACTAAACATTTCATATTTGTCACATATATGTGCATATACATGTTTATATATAGCTTAAATATTTGTCACATATATGTACATATACATGTTTATACATGTGTATATATATAGCTTCAATATTTGTTACATATGTGTACATATACATGTGTATATATAACTTCAATATTTGTCACATATATGTACATATACATGTTTATATGTAGCTTCAATATTTGTCACATATGTACATATACATGTTTATATATAGCTTCAATATTTGTCACATATATGTACATATACATGTGTATATATAACTTCAATATTTGTCACATATATGTACATATACATGTTTATATGTAGTTTCAATATTTGTCACATATATGTACATATACATGTTTATATGTAGCTTCAATATTTGTCACATATATGTACATATACATGTTTCTATATTCTATAAACATAGTTAAATATATAATTACTGGATAAACTAATTCTATAATAATGGTGATACAGATTTGATGACAAGTTATATCTTTTTTATATAATAATAAGAAGCTGAAACAAATGTTTAGAACAATCAGACTACCTGTCTTATAGGTTTAGCACCGTCTCAGAAGAGGAGACAACCCAGCGTGGGTCATGTTTACAAATCTGTGTGAGAAGTATTAACCCTGCCCGTCTCTCCTGATTACAGATGCTGGGAACGCTTACAGCAGTGCCCATTAAGGTGCCTCAGGTCAGCTCTCTGCATCGGCTGGCAGGGCAATCGCCCACTGTGCTACCTCAGGTATTCCACACACACACACACACACACACACACACACAGTCAGTAAAAAACAATTCCAGTGCTGTTCAGCCTAGGGTGCCACATAAACCGAACAGATTACATCCTGTGTCTCACATAGCAATTCAGGATGCACAATACAAGGTCAGTCTCATCCGAATGTGCAGCTGTAAAGAGCTTTAACAGCCCTCCACCCCCCAAGTTATTTACATTAGCTCAAATACAAAATCATTGTAGCAAGGGTAATATTTAAAAAACCAAGTTGTGCCCTATAAAATCAATTCCAATTTTGTTTCTGTTCTGCGTGTTAAGCACCTGTTTTCAGTACCTTGTACTGAAGATACAATTGACCTGGAGCCTTATATTTGGATTTTTGGAGAGAAATATGCTACCATCAATGCGACGTAATTTTTAGTAAAGACTAGGTTATTTCAGCAAGACAAGGCCTCGTTCTGCATGTGCTTTAACAATGTGGCTTTAAAGACAAAGTGTGTGTGTGTGTTAGACTGGCCTGCCTGCAGTCCATATTAGTATCATGTTGTATGGCACAACCTAAAAATTAATAAATAATAATGAATAATAAATACTCTGTTTCCAATTGATTAAAAGTGTGATTAATAGAGAAGATGATGTTACACAGTGGTGAACATGCCAATGTTAATTATATTAACAAAATACAATTAATTTGCATAGTGAAAATCTTTGTAGTACTTTTGTTAGTTAAATAAACTGTGAGAAATGGGGCTTGTATATCACTGGGTTATACACAGATCAGCCATAACATTAAAACCTCCTCCTTGTTTTTACACTTACTGTCCATTTTATCAGCTCCACTTACCATATAGAAGCACTTTGTAGTTCTACAATTACTGACTGTAGTCCATATGTTTCTCTGCATACTTTTTTGACCTGCTTTCACTCTGTTCTTCAAAGGTCAGGACCACCACAGAGCAGGTATTATTCAGGTGGGGGATCATTCTCAGCACTGCAGTGACACTGACATGGTGGTGGTGTGTTAGTGTGTGTTGTGCTGGTATGAGTGGATCAGACACAGCAGCGCTGCTGGAGTTTTTAAATACCGTGTCCACTCACTGTCCACTCTATTAGACACTCCTACCTAGTTGGTCTATCTTGTAGATGTAAAGTCAGAGACGATCGCTCATCTATTGCTGCTGTTTGAGTTGGTCATCTTCTAGACCTTCATCAGTGGTCACAGGACGCTACCCATGGGGCGCTGTTGGCTGAATATATTTTTTGTTGGTGGACTATTCTCAGTCCAGCAATGACAGTGAGGTGTTTAAAAACTCCATCGACGCTGCTGTGTCTGATCCACTCATACCAGCACAACACACACTAACACACCACCACCATGTCAGTGTCACTGCAGTGCTGAGAATGATCCACCACCCGAATAGTCCTGACCATTGAAGAACAGCATGAAAGGGGGCTAACAAAGCATGCAGAGAAACAGATGGACTACAGTCAGTAATTGTAGAACTATAAAGTGCTTCTGTATGGTAAGTGGAGCTGATAAAATGGACAGTGAGTGTAGAAACAAGGAGGTGGTTTTAATTTAATGGCTGATCAGTGTATATTTGTACGTACATTGGGTTATTCGAGTTTAAAAGCAGGTCTGTGTCACATTGTTGCAGACTTAAATGAATTTTGGCATGGCCTTTCTCAAACTTAAGTACAGAAACATTTGTTAGCAGTAGTCTATGAATTTTACTCTTATAATATTTATCTTGTTTTGGATGTTGTTCAAAGTTCCTGGTTAGTTTCAGAAAAATAACATTTTTAGTACAGAATCTAAATGTGGCTTCTGGATTTAAAATAAAAGGTCTGGACTGGTTGTTTCTACAAGAATCTTGAAATCATACATTCCTAAAGAGACTAAGACTAGAGAATTACGGTGCAAATTCACTTATCTCATTGCATCAGACTAAAGGAAAACAGTGAGAGATAATCTGATACTTCACGCCGGTAAATAAATCTTTAGGACTAAGACTCTCAGCATGCACGGCCCTCATTCCACTTTAGCCACAATTAATCCAGCTCAAGCTGATCTCGTTTGTTTTCACTGGTCTTCTTACTGGATCAATGCAGATAATGATGTTCCATAAAGCCACAAATGAAGCTCTGGATTGTTTATGTATCAGTGAGGCCACAGGGGGGCAGTACAGCTACAAAACAACACCTACCTTCTTAATGAAGCACACACAGACCCACACTCGGAGTGGTGGTAAATTCGGTTTATTTTATGGACTCGGGTTAATCTGAGTCACTCAGTAATGTGATCCGGTTCACTTGAGTTACTTGAGTCACTTGTACTGATATCTTGATTGCGATTGATTTACTGCATGAAAATGCATCCAAATATCACTTGCCTTCCGTGCACTCATCTTCTGTAAATAAATCCTTCTCTCTTAATTCTCTTGGCACCTCACACTTTTTTCTAAGTGGAATCTTGCTCATGGGAGACAGCGACAAGGAGAGAAGAGGGGGGTGGACTCACCTACCAATGAGATGGGTATATTAATGGATCAAGGGTTCAAAGAGGATTGTCAACAACAAATTGCCATGGTAACCTCACCCAGTCAGGCAGCCACAGTGGCACCAAAACAAACAGTCAATAAATAAATACAGTACTAAAGTAGCCTGTAAGCATTTGCATTTTAATAATAATATAACTATATTTTGTTGTTTTGCTTACAAGAAAATGTGCTGCATTACTAATCTATACCACTACTACTGATAATAATAATAATAATAATAATAATAATAATAGCGTGTGCATAAAATCAGCCACATAACGAACACCAGTGTGTTTAACCTCTTGTTTATTGAAATATTTAACTTATTACTTAGATTCACGGACTGTAGTGAAGCCAAATCATGAGTCCGTGGTGTTTCCAGTGACTCTGCTCACTTATGTACTTAACAGCAGCCAGTCAGAGGACTCATAGGATCCGGGTTATTTGAGATTTCGGACTTGTGATTCCTGATTCAGTACAAAGATTTGAATCATTAACCCGGGTGATTCAGGAACCGCCCAGCTCTAACAGTCACAACAAAGTGTGTACGAGAACAAAATCAGACTAAACAAGCCGTTGTTTACAGTCTGTTTCCTCAGGCATATTTTAAACAACTTCATTTATTTCCCGTACATTAGTGATGCATAATGTCTGTCTTTCATTTAATGTCTCTGGGTAACAAATTAATTTGTCTGCTGATTTGCAGAATCATTAATAAATGTCACAGTGATGTGAAAATAATTGCATTTGTATATTCATTAGACCGCATGATTTCATATTTTAAGCATTTAAGCATTAACCTTTTTAATTAATTTTATTTTAAAATTTTTTATCTCTGCTTCCTTCTGGTGAGGGTCACGGTGGGTCCCGTTTTCCTAAAATCATTGAGCGCAATGCAGTAACACACACCAGACAAAATGCCAATCCATCATGGGGCCACACAATCCACACCCCCCTCCTTCTTTCCCCAAACATAGCCAATCATGTCAAGTCAAGTTAAGTCTAATTTATTTAAATAGCGCTTTTTACAATAAACATTGTCTCAAAGCAACTTTACAGAGGCCAAGACCAATATTATTTTTTATTAGTAGTAGTAGTATATACTGTACATCGATCAGCCATAACATCAAAACCACCTCCTTGTTTTTACACTCACTGTCCATTTAATCAGCTCCACTTACCATATAAAAGCACTTTGTAGTTCTACAACATCTGTTTCTCTGCATGCTTTGTTAGCCCCCTTTCATGCTGTACTTCAATGGTCAGGACCCTCACAGGACCACCACAGAGCAGGTATTATTTAGGTGGTGGATCATTCTCAGCACTGCAGTGACACTGACATGGTGGTGGTGTGTTAGTGTGTGTTGTGCTGGTATGAGTGGATAAGACACAGCAACGCTGATGGAGTTTTTAAACACTTCACTGTCACTGCTGGACTGAGAATAGTCCACCAACCAAAAATATTCAGCCAACAGCGCCCCATGGGCAGCGTCCCGTGATCACTGAAGGTCTCGAAGATGACCAACTCAAACAGCAGCAATAGATGAGTGATTGTCTCTGACTATACATTTAGGAGTGTCTAATAGAGTGGACAGTGAGTGGACATGGTATTTAAAAACTCCAGCAGCATTGCTGTGTCTGATCCACTCATACCAGCACAACACACACTAAAACACCAGCACCATGTCAGTGTCACTGCAGCGCTGAGAATCATTCACCACTTAAATAATACCTGCTGTGTGGAGGTCCTGTGGGGGTCCTGACCATTGAAGAACAAGGTTAAAGCAGGTTAAAAATGTATGTAGAGAAACAGATGGGCTACAGTCAGTAATTGTAGAACTACAAAGTGCTTCTATATGGTAAGTGGAGCTGATAAAATGGACAGTGAGTGTAGAAACAAGGAGGAGGTTTTAATGATATGGCTGATCAGTGTATATTATAGTAGTTATAAGTATTATTGTTGTTGCTACCTGACTTAATAGGTAGTAGGTGTAGTTGTGTACATTTTACAACTACTGAGGAACCACTGTTCTTTGTCCAAAATATAAAATGAATTTTGAATGACAGCTGGACATCTTAATAAAAATCTAACCTAATAAAAGTTAAATAAGAATAAATGTGATATAAGACTTTGTATTTGTCTTTTATAGGTTAGGCCAAAGACTCTGATTCCGGAGAGCCTTCTTCACAGTCCGTGCCAGGAGCAGCAGTCCAGCCAGCCCTTAAGCCTGACCCGTGGTACCGCCGTGGTCAGTCCAAGGAGCACCTTCAGTCCCGAGAGGGTGCCTAGCAGCAAGGGAGAGATCACGTCCCCTCCCCTGCCCATACCCACCATCTCCCGAGCCACAGCCAGCCCCGGGGTCGCCTACGCCATCATCTCTGCCACCTCACCTGCTGCCAACAGAGTCGCCGCCATGGGCGAGGCAGTAAAACTGCGGCCACTGATCTTCAGCCCAGACAGCAAGGTCAGAGAACTGTGTGATCTCGCCTGGATCTTAAACCATGGGCGTTAATAATAAGAATGTCAATTTCAGTAGCTATCAGTTCATTACAAGATGTGACCTGCTAAAAATACTAATGAAATAATAGATGAGGCCAGTATATTAAAGAGCTTTTTAACAATATTATTATATACACTGATCAGCCATAACATTAAAACCACCTCCTTGTTTCTACACTCACTGTCCATTTTATCAGCTCCACTTACCATATAGAAGCACTTTGTAGTTCTACAATTACTGACTGTAGTCCATCTATTTCTCTACATACTTTTTTAGCCTGCTTTCACCCTGTTCTTCAATGGTCAGGACCACCACAGAGTAGATATTATTTGGGTGGTGGATCATTCTCAGCACTGCAATGACACTGACATGGTGGTGGTGTGTTAGTGTGTTTTGTGCTGGTATGAGTGGATAAGACACAGCAATTCTGATAGAGTTTTAAACACCTCACTGTCACTGCCGGACTGAGAATAGTCCACCAACCAAAAATATATCCAGCCAACAGCGCCCCATGGGCAGCATCCTGTGACCACTGATGAAGGTCTAGAAGACCAACTCAAACAGCAGCAATAGATGAGCGATCGTCTCTGTCTTTACATCTACAAGGTGGACCAACTAGGTAGGAGTGTCTAATAGAGTGGACAATGAGTGGACACGGTATTTAAAAACTCCAGCAGCGCTGCTGTGTCTGATCCACTCATACCAGCACAACACACACTAACACACCACCACCATGTCATTGTCACTGCAGTGCTGAGAATGATCCACCACCTAAATAATACCTGCTCTGTGGTGGTCCTGACCATTGAAGAACAGAGTGAAACCAAGCTTAAAAAGTATGTAAAAAATAGATGGACTACAGTCTGTAATTGTAGAACTACAAAGCGCTTCTATATGGTAAGTGGAGCTGATAAAATGGACAGTGAGTGTAGAAACAAGGAGGTGGTTTTAATGTTATGGCTGATCAGTGTAAAAAACATCTCCCCCCTCCTTTACCTCGGCAACCCCAAGCCTTATAAGTCTAAGTCTGCTACAACACTATCATTGAAGTACCGTATATAGTTCAAGGTACAGTATGTCTGGAATGTCAAGGGAGGTGATGTTAGCAAAAAACTCCAAGAACTTCCCCCAATTATGGGAGTAAATTCCTGCATTGGTCCTAACTGTGCATTGATTTTTTTCTAGATAAAGAAACTGTGTGTGTCCCTTATTTTACCAATAATTATATGTAGGTGGGATGGCAAAGTGGTGCACTGTTGATAGAAACAATTTTGAACACTTTTGGCTTTATGTAAGCTTTGTGTCCCTGGAAAACTTAATCTTACTGATGCTTGTGTTTGACAAGTTATACTTTATAATCTTGATGTGGCTCTAAACAGAAGCTCATCTGTGTGTGAGTTGTGCAGCAGTAATTAATCTTAGGACAGGATGAAAAATGGTTAGTGGATGACAGTGGGAAGATTGGTGAGGCTCATTACAGTATCGTTAACAGAGACTGGTCGTCCTCATGGTCACTGGTCACACAACTCTTACAGGCTACATTTTTCTTCTATAGACAATACTGGAGTATTACACATTGATCATACAACAAGACAGCAAGACTGAATAACGACTGTTTTCCTCTGGTAATCATCCACAGAGCATCAGTTTCATAGCTGATATACATTCTATGTTGCAATCACCAAACCCCAGCTATGTAATGCCAGCACTTTATTTCCTCTGCTCTCAGAACCAGTACCTTTTCAGTGACTCCAAATTTTAATGTGTGTGTTTGCAGGTAATAATAATCCAGCCACAAATCCCCAGCAGTTCTCAGGCCTCTCCGATCCCCCAGGCTGAAGTTCCCTCTCAGGACGTCAATCCTGCCCCAGCCTCCCCACACAAACCCAAGAAAAAGGAGGAAGATCCAGAGGTCAGTGCAATCCATATTGATCTACTACCTGCACAGTTTACTACATCTATAACTCACATATTAAATTACACCATAGGGGTGTACCATACACCGACCAGGCATAACATTAGGACCAACTTTCTAATATCGTGTTGGTCCCCCTTTTGCTGCCAAAACAACCCTGCAACTGTGATGCACTGTGTATTCTGACACCTTTCTATCAGAACCAGCATTAACTTCTTCAGCAATCTGAGCTACAGTAGCTCGTCTGTTGAATTGGACCTCACGGCCAGCCTTTGCTCCCCACGTGCATCAGTGAGCCTTGGGCGCCCATGACCTTGTTGCCGGTTTACCACTGTTCCTTCCTTGGACCACTTTTAATAGATACTGACCACTGCAGATCAGGAACACCCCACAAGAGCTATATATCCCACTCACTCACAGGTGCCGTGATGAAGAAATAATCAGTGTTATTTACTTCACCTGTCAGTGGTCATAATGTTATGCCTGGTCAGTATATATACACACTAATAAGCCAGAACAAAAATGGACATGGCAATGTCTATTTTGTATCAGTCGTGCATGTCATGGTTAGTTTTCATTTCATAATTACTAGGTGAAGACCCCAGACATTGCACAGACGTCTGCACCTCCCGAGCATTACGGTCATTCATATATTAAATGTTGGCCTGATGGTGCTTACTTAAAGTGCACAAAGACTTAAGGGACTTTAATAAGGACCAAATTAATATTTTCAGAACAGCAGGGGGTGCTAACAAGCAGCTGTGGTTAGTACCAACTGGCAGTGGTCTTAGGAGGGACAGGTTGTTGGGCATCTGATATGGGCCAATTCAGTTTTACAACTAGTGCTGAGATAAGGGTGGTACCAGGATCCACTGTAGAATGATCTACCCTGCAAGAATTGGAACCAGATATAACGGGACTCCCTCAGATGTCTTGTGGAGTCCATGTTATGGCATGTCAGCTGTTTTGACAGCATGTTAAACAGGTGGTCCAAATTTTTTGGCCCATCATTGTATATATATTTTTCACTGACCACATGACAATATCACGCTGTGAAAGTGTGATGGGAAAGAAAGGAAGCTGTAAAAAGGTTTGTATGACTCACCATACCAAGAACACAATGCCCACAGTGAAATATAGAGGAGGGAACATCATGATGCTGGAAACAGTACTGCAATTTCATAAGAGGAAATATACTGAGAAATGTATCAGGACATATTGAAGGATTGGCCAGAAAGCTAAGTCTGGATGTTTTAGCAAGACAACATACCCAAAACACAAAACCCAAACATAAAGCCAAAACAACTCAAGACTTTTTCTAGTATAAGAAATGTCCTTACATGGCCTGGCCAATGCCTGACTTAAATCCCATTTAAGATTTATGTAGGATTTTGTCCATAAGAAGGATACCTGTAATAAAAAAAATATTCAAAGGATTTAAAATATTCTCCAGGCCAACCAAGGAGGATGAAGGTCCCTGTCGAGTCTGGTTCCTTTCAAGGTTTCGTCCTGTAATTCAAAGGGAGTTTTTTCTTGCCACTGTCACCCATGGGTTTTTGGTCTGTTGGTCTTGGATTCTGCTTGGAAGTTGCTTTGAGATAATGTCTATTGTAAAAAGCGCTATACACATAAATTCTTTACTTCAACAGTAAACACAATCCACCACCAATTACATTGCAGCCAACCTGTGATGAGTACATGGTCATTCAGCCTAATAATGCTTTTGGCTTATTGTAGTCACTGTGACATTCTTGATGACATTTGAGCTGGTTTAAAAATAAACTTAATAGTTCCTGTTCCTGGTTTTTAGTTTTGAATATAAAGTGTAAAACATTTATTGTGTTTACTTTAGAATTGAATAAGATTTTGTCTCTACACCTTTATCTTAAAGGAGTGGGAAGAAATGAAAAAGCTTAGATGACTAGAATAAATGTGGTGTATTCCAGTAAAGAGAAAAACATTAATTAGAAACTGATAATAATTCAGTCCGAGTCTTATGTATATCTCTTTCCATATTGCAGAAAATTGCCTTCATGGTTGCCCTCGGCCTTGTAACTACAGAACACCTGGAAGGTGAGTGACCTGACACGGCATTTAACCTTTATTTGGGGTTATTAATTATTCCTGATAAGCTTGACTATTACTGCTGTGTAATACCTTATGTGTGTGTGTGTGTGTTATAATAGAAATCCAAACCAAAAGACAGGAGAGGAAAAGAAGGAGTACAGCTAACCCTGCGTACAGCAGCCTGTTTGATCCTGAGGTATGCTACATCTCCTTTTATCTTCACACTAACATCAGACTTTCAGTCACCTCAACAGGATAATGGGTTATACTTTAAATGCTAAGACCTCATTAAAGATAGTAAGTCGGGTACAAAACGAGCAGTTACCCTGCTTTCACATTACACTAGCTAATGTTTTAAAATTGCACTAGATGTAAATGTGTGTGTGTTTGCCCTGTAATGGAGTGGCGACCTGTCTGGGGTGTTTTTACCTTTTGCCAAATAAATTGTACCCACCACGACCCTGAATAGGGTAAAACGGTGGTAAAACAAACAATGAATTAATGAACCACACCATGAGTGAAGGAATAAAAGGAATAAATCCTATAGTTGGAACTTTTAAATGCAATTCATTAAATTCAGTAGCGAATTTTACGTAATTCATTTTCTGCCTTATGATGCATGATTTGAATCAATAATAAAAATAATAAACGCAGACCAGGATTCTGTGATATTTTTCTATTTTACATATGATTTTCATATTGCAGACTAAATGTTTCTTCATCTTTTCTTTCCAGCGTAAAAGACTGGCATCAAATTATCTGAATAACCCGCTCTTCCTGTCAGCAAGAGGTAACACTCATTTCCCTTCCATCAACACAACAGCTGGACTAAAGCTGCCCAAATTACACATAGAGAGGAGCACTCACGCACTGCACACAAATGACTGACAAAAAAAAACACACAAGTTCACACATACACGCACACACACACAAAACGTTACAGCGGCAGGCAAACCTTAGATCTGAAAATACTTTAACCTAATGCACCTGGATACACTGTTTACATTCAGACCATGGTGTTGGGTGATTCGGCAACATATTGGCAGTAATATTTAAAGACGTTCTTAAACTACACAGTATGCATATAACTAAAGTATAAATATAAAAAGTATGCACATAAATAAAGTATACTTAAATATATATATATATATATATATATATATATATATATATATATATATATATATATATATAATATGCATATAATTAAGTATACTTGTAAATATAAATATAAAAAAGTATGCATATAATTAAGTATACTTACAAATGGGAATATAAAAAAGTATGCATATAAATAAAGTATACTTATAAATATAGAAAGTATTAAAATAATAAAGTATACTTACAAATGGGAATATAAAAAAGTATGCATATAAATAAAGTATACTAATACATAAAAATATAAAAAGTATGCATATAATTTAAGTATACTAATAATTATAAACAGAATTAATATAAATAAAGTATATTTATGAACATAAATAAAAAAAAGCATAAATATAAATAAAGTTCACTTTCAGTGCAAATATTAATAAATAGTAGCCAGTCCACCTCCTCCTGCATGTTCTTGGGAGCTGGTAGAAAACAAAAAACTAAATGTAGTTTGTTATTGTGACAGTCCTTGTATTGTCATATCGCTCAGCCCTAACTGAACTTACTTTTAAATAAGTATATATTTAATTACCACAGCTCAGAAATGTAGTCAGTAAAGCTACAGATTTCATCTGATGCATTGTAGTGACACCACACACACACACCACACACACACTCACACACACACTCACACACACACACACACACTGTTGCTGCATGAAACTGCTCATTGTTTTACACAGCTGAACCACATCTTTATCTCATTATCAGGACAACTGTTAATTAGCAGGCTTGTTTATGAGAGGGAAAGCATGAAAGTACAAAACAATACAAGTACAATACAGTAGTACCTCTTGTGTTAAGTAAATTCAGTCATTAAAAATGCATTATGCCACAACAACATCAGCCAGGAGGCTGAATTATGGACGTAACTGAATGTTCCAACAAAGCAGTTGCCCAAAACACACTTGAAGCTGGTTTTGGAATAGCTAAATTAAATCTTTGGAATGGCCTTTCTAAATTACTGGCATCAGTCAAGAATATGTGGACTGTACTGCAGGGTCAGGTCCATGCCAGAAACCCACCTACTCAACTACCACATGCAGTGATTAAAGATCCAACCAGACTTGTGACAGTAAACTTGTTCATGACTTGGAAACTACTAAATTCACAGGAGAATGTGCTTAATTTCACTCACAGTGAAAATTTTTCAATCACAGATTTCATGGATTTTAAATACATCACAGTCTACATTTATAGTTGATAGAAAACCTAAAGCATTCAGCAACGGAGCGAAACTCAAATACGAAAATACTCGTCACCCCTCCGCGTCCACAGATTTAATTGGGAGCTTTCCAAACGTAGTTACTCAAGTCGTGTTGTTAGCTGCTTTAGACTTCGACATCTTGACTAAGTGATTGCTAACTGAATTGCTCTAGGACCACCTCTTAGTGCAAATTAACCAGGAAACGTGAGCCACTTGAGTGCTACCTGAATAAAAAATGTTAAATCTCTGAACTTAACCCTTAAATTTCACAGCAAATTGCATATTACATGGGAAAAGGCTAATTTCACAATCTGTGACACGATTTTCATGGCTGTGATTTAGGTAGGGCCCTATTAATATTGACTATTAAAAGCTGATCGAGGTGCAATATGTCCACTATGAGCCAGAAATATGTGGACAGCAGCTGTTAAAGTGTTTCAGCCATGGCTGTTGCACACATGTATACTAAATCAACTGTATTAAATCAGCATGCTTCCAACTGTAGCACTATTTTGGAGAAGTGTCTACCTGTCTACTAAGACAGACATAAAGAAATGGTTTGACAAGTTTGGTGCGGAGGAACTGACCTCAACCCCTGAACTAAACTAATCTCTTTTGGGATGAATATAAACACTGATTGCAAAGCAGAGTTTCTCCTCCATCAGTCACAAATGTTCTCATTACACACAAAATCTTTCAAATGGGACGTCCAACAAGCTCACGGTCAGGTGTTCAAAAACATTTGGTCTTGTAGAGTATATTTATATCTAAGCAACTGAGGGTTAAGGGCCTTGCTCAAGGGCCCAACAGTGGAAACCTGGCAGTGGTGGGGTTTGAACCAGCAACCTTCTGCATACTAGTCCAGTACCTTAACCATATATAAAGAATGTGGTGTGTTAAAAGTGATGACGCTGCTGTAAAAATAACCTCCAGCTTTTGTGTGTGCTGAGCTTTTTTGCATGGCTCTAATTGTAAATCTATCCCATGAATAACCTTTGTGTTCCCTGTGTGTGCGCTACTAACCTGTTCTCTGCTTCCTGTTCACACGCCAGACTCTGAGGAACTATGCTGGAAGGTATGTAGCCAGTCCATATGTGCTTGTGGGTGGTGGGTTGCATAGTTTTTGCCAGTATGTTGCAGTGAAGACTGTTTATTATTGATAATGTATTAGCTCATACAGTTCATATATAATCCACTGTATGTCAGAATTAGTGTCACTATACTGTAACATTAACTAAATCATCTGATGTTCCTATAACAAGAGTTCCAACAGATTAACTCTAATTCCTACTAATTTCAGTCTTTTAATGTGTCATACTTATATCCTTTAAAAATGTAAAACCTAAATATAAAGTCTAACAGTCTGTATAACTGATTGTGCTGTAGGAAGAGCTGGAGCATGATGACCACTGTGCTGTCTGTAAAGAGGACGGAAATCTTCAGCTGTGCCATACCTGCCCCCGCGCCTATCACCCCGACTGCTTACACCCTCCACTCAAATCCCCAGCCAAGGGTGCATGGATGTGCCCCAAGTGCCAGAAAAAGGTAAGTCATTCAGAACACCCAAAACATATAAATAATAACAAAAATGAATACTGGTTGGGCACCTAGGTGGCACAGCATGTCTGCTGGGTGGTAAAGACCAGGCTAGGGGGTGGGGTTATCAGCGCTGTATGAGGACCTTGGTTGCCCAGGCCGCCTGTACAGAAACGTAAAATGAAAACGTTTTCATTTCACCATGTATATAATGAAGGTTTTGAGTACTAAAAGCTTTCCTTGGCTTTAAGCTCTCCTTGGCTTCAAGCTCTCCTTGAAACAGTTGCAATAAATACAGTTTTTATTGTTTATTTAAGTATTATACTATTACCCTTAGCTCTCCCTTTAACAAATAAAACGACGTTTGCAAACTCCACTCTACAACTTGACCACAGGTCTGTTGTACAAAAGTGGACACATTTTTTTTTTATCTCTGCTTCCAGTTTGCTTAGAATGTTAAAATAGCAACTGACCTGAAGTATTTTCACTTCATAAGACATACCTGAAATCCAGTGTTTTAATTATTGCTCTGAAAGCTTCTTTCTCGACTGTCTATAGAGGAATCGTGTCTGTGCATATGTGGATTGTTACTGTGTTTGTAATGTTGTTGTTTGCAACAGCCGTGGCTCGACAAACTGTACAGTATATAGTGTTCTAGTGTGTTCTAAACTGCCGACACGCCTCCATCTGTTTTTGTTGATTTTTTTCACCATATTGAGGAAACCTCTCTCATCTGTTAACACTGTCATGCTAACGCTTCCTGGCTAACTCGTGATCTGTATCTAATCTGCACGGCGCAAACACTATTATATGATTTGCTGTCTACTGAAGCTTACAGCTGTTGTATTAACTATACTACGGTATGGTGGTATTTAAAAAATCCATACGGTATTAGGAATCAAAGACGGTATATCGAATGTACCGTCATACCGCCCAGCACTAATGACTTCAATTTTTTTCTTTTTGTTTCTCCTTTGTAGGTTCTCAATAAAGAAAACTTGTCTTGGCCACATAACTTTGTCCAGTCTTATGTTACACACAAAACAGGTAAGAACTGCAGATCATCAGTGCATTGCTCAGTAGATGGTCCAGATTTGATGTGTAATGTATTTTTCGACATTCATTTGCAGTGAGAGAGGAGGAGAAGAGAAGACTGATGAGGAGACACAGTGAGCTGAAAAAAGAATGCTCTCATCTGAAAGAAGAAGATGAAAGACTTAGCAAGTCGCTCTCGGTACAATAATAATCTTGCTTCACTTATTCACACTATATAGCATTTGAGAATGATTTTAAATAATAATACACTATTATTCAAAATGCTGCAGTGACATGAAACACTACTGACGAAGAGTATTTATTCAGTTACAAATTGGCTCCTAACTTTTGCCTGGTACGTGCTATTCATTGCCACCCAGAAACACTGGGCATAAGGCTGGAATACACCCTAAACTATATGCCAGTCTGTCTACAGTATTATAGGGCTTCACATCCATATGGCATCATTTATTCACTCAGTCACTTACACCAAGGAAAACTAAAAGTTGTCAATTCACCCCCTGCATGTTCTTAGAAGCTGGGAGAAAACCACAGTAGCAGCACTCTAATATTTAAAATGCTGCAGTGACATTCACCACTCCTGACTAAAAGAACCATTGATCACTGAATTGATTCAGTTACAAATTGGCTTCCAACTTTTGCCTGGCATGTGCAATTTAACATTAGTATTGCCAGTGCAAAAAAACTACGGCTGATGTGGCATATATCCTGAAGTTTTTCTTTACATCATCACACATGCATCTGTGTAAGACTCATCTTTGTTCACCTTTGACAGAAATGCAGGGAAGCGAAGGAGCGTCTGCTGAGCCAGCAGCGGGACACCCAGGCATCTCTGGAGCGTCTCCGGGCCCTGATTCGCCTCATCCAGCGTGATCACATGATCCAGGTCACCATGACGGCCACCACCACCACTACGGGAGGAGCCGCACTGCTCTCTCTGCCCTGGATCAAACCCAGCGCTACCAGCAGCCCGAGCAGCACTGTCGCAGCACCCCCGTCTGCTCCCTCTGTGCACCTACACAAGAGCATGCTGCACACCCAGGGCAACAACTGAGCCAGCGCAGGCAAAAAAAAAAAACACTCAACACCACCAACACACGTGCATTTATTTAACCACGCAGCTCTTCCAGAGCTCACGAAGGACTCACAGTGGCAACACGGTGGAAAGTCGCATCTGATCATATCTGAGATTTTCGCGAGAGCTGTAATGTCTTAAGGAAGATTTGAAAAAGATATTACTACAGTATATTCTTTAGTGGATTCATAACAAGTATTTTTTAAACCCAACACCTACAGTGCTTACGAGATTTTTTTAACTTATGATTTTATTTAATAAACATTCTTGGCCTTAATGTATTTTGAGCAGATAACAGTCGTCAAGAATACGTGAACATGCGGGATTAAGTATTCTACATGGCTGAAGCCTTTTCTGTTGTTTTGCTATTTTAAAAGGGAGGGGGAATAATTTCTGCATATAGTAAAAGAACATTAGAGTAGTTGTAGTAAACAAATGAGCGAAGCCTGTACAGTGATAGATGAATCGTTCTCACTGTCCTATAAACAGCGATCGCCAGTATAAGTCAGGTGAAAGGAAAGATGGGAAAAACGTTTTCGATCCTGTATGTACTCGCAAGCATACGAGCCTTCAAACAAACACCCAAAAATGAACAAAAGAACGAAAAATAAAAATAAAAAAAACAGAACAAAACAAAAAAACAAACAAAAAAACAAGAGAATAACTTTTTCAGTATTAATAGAGTTGAGATAAAGGAACAAAGTATTTAAGATGACTACAAATTTAGCATTTCTAGTGAAGAATTTAGTATTTTCATGCTGATGCCTGTTCATAATTGTGAATTGAAGTATTGGAGGAGGGAAGCATTGTACATACATTGTATTGTCTTTACCGGCCCTTCTGATTCCTCTTCTGAATTGTTACTTCAATTACAGCCACAATAACGCTGTTCCTTCATGTTCGACATATAAATCGGACGTTCAGAGGGGCCATCAAGTTCCAATGAGTGTGTGAACCTGTCCTTAAGCCTTTTTTTATTTTACCAGTATATAAGATATGCCAAAAACCTTTACATTTTCGTGCTGGGAGCTTTCCCGTCTTTTACCGCTGTCTTTATTACCTGTCTTGTATGTGTTTGTAGTTTTTGCTTTATTGCCATTTGATTGTTGATCATGTACAATTTCACATATTATCGCAAGGACACAACGTTGTGTCTTTTTGATTTTTATTTTATAAATCAGTTAGACGATCTAAATAAACACTGCCTCAAGAACAACATTAGATACACCCAGGGTTTGTTGGATATTTGGATATTCAAACACTGTAAAGAGAACCTAGATTGGATCCACATATATTGGATTTTTTTGATGGATAGTTCAGTGCTTTTGGGCTAGTTTGTCTTCCCGATCATCTAAAATATTTTAAGTTGCTCAGACCTGAATTTATGACATAAAGTACTATTATGGCTTTATTTAACTCTGCTGTGAAGCTTGTACATCTAAGGAGAGGAGTGCTGATCAATATGAATAAAAATAGCATATTGCAATTAGACTCTCTCTCTCAATATAAATACACTGATCAGCCATAACATTAAAACCACCTCCTTGTTTCTACGCTCACTGTCCATTTTATCAGCTCCACTTACCATATAGAAGCACTTTGAAGTTCTACAATTACTGACTGTAGTCCATCTGTTTCTCTACATGCTTTGTTAGCTCCCTTCCAGGACCACTACAAAGCAGGTATCATTTAGGTGGTGGATGATTCTCAGCACTGCAGTGACAATGACATGGTGGTGGTGTGTTAGTGTGTGTTGTGCTGGTATGCTGGAGTTTTTAAATACCGTGTCCACTCACTGTCCACTCTATTAGACACTCCTACCAAGTTGGTTTGAGGTGTGTCTTATCCACTCATACCAGCACAACACACACTAACACACCACCACCATGTCAGTGTCACTGCAGTGCTCTGAATGATCCACCACCCAAATAATACCACTGTGTGGTGGTCCTGTGGGGGTCCTGACTATTGAAGAACAGCATGAAAGGGGGTAACAAAGCATGCAGAGAAACAGATGGACTACAGTCAGTAATTGTAGAACTACAAAGTGCTTCTATATGGTAAGTGGAGCTGATAAAATGGACAGTGAGCATAGAAACAAGGAGGTGGTTTTAATGTTATGGCTGATCGGTGTATATATCAGAGCTGTATTGGGAACTTTAATTGGGTGCTGATTCACTCTTTTATAAACCAACAATAAAATGAAAATAGATTAGACTAAAATAAAAAAGCCACAGCTGACTTTTAACGTAACATAAAACTTAAAAGAGAAACACACACATTTCCTAAATCACCAATTATATTACAAAACACGAAAAGCAATTACGTTAACATTAGCTATGTACAATGCAGGCTTAATAACTCCAGTTCTATCCTCATGATCCATCAAGCTATTTTGTAAAAATTCAATGTAAAAGTTTATTAGCTAAATTCCGAATGACAATTTATAAATTGTTAGGTATTTCTAAACAACTGATGAAAATACACATAAAAAATTAAACATTATTTAATTATTAATTAAGCATTATTTAATTAATTGAGATTTTTCAGACTGCACACAAAACCCTTGTGATGAGCCACTAAGCCATTTTAATTCAATTTGTTTCTATGAACAAATTCACAGTTGCAAATATTACATGATTTACCAGATACAGTGGACCCTTGACTTACGAATTTAATTGGTTCCGAAGGGCTGTTCTTAAGTCAAAATGTTCGTACGTTAAACCTATTTTTTCCATAAGAAATAATGTAAATAGAATTAATCCGTGCCAGACCTCCCAAACCACCCCCTCACCTAACCTTTCTAATGTCTTAAATGGTCTTTTTTGTTATAAATACAAGTATATTTTCCCTTAAATCTTAAATTATAGAATAGACATTCCTGTAATAAACAATAATAAACAACAATACACAGTAGCACTGTACCGTACATAAACACACACCACATTTCAGTACAGTACGTGTGCTGTACCATACACCATAATCAATTTCCTTCTTTTTTTATAAAATGTATCTACCAGAAACAACAATAACTCTCATATTTCTCTATTATTTCCTACTTTATTTCAATAGCGTTGTATTTTGTAGGTGTAATTTCACGAAAGAATAACTTCCTTCTTCTCTCTCACTCACTGTACCCTCTGTCTGATACACAGTGACATCTACTGGCAGGAGTAATTATACAACAACAAAAAACTGTGCTTTCTCTGCACCTTCTCTGGGGACATTTTAATATTAAAAAAATAATAAAAAATTATATATATATATATATATATATATGTATATATATATATATATATATATATATATAGAGAGAGAGAGAGAGAGAGAGAGAGAGATGGTTGGAGTCAACTTGTTCGTGATGTCACGTGTTTCGCGAATTTCGATTGGTAGTCCGAAGTTTTTTCATAAGTTAAGTTGAAAAAGATCGTTCGTAACCCAAAATGTTTGTATGGTAAACTGTTCGTAACTCAAGGGTCTACTGTACTTTAAATGCTATATTTAAATGTAAATGCTACTTTAATTACAGAGCATAATGACATCAGATCTCAGACATCACAAACCCTTTAGTGTTTTGACACCAACGTTGTCTATACTGTAGAATTAATAAACAATGGTTTGTGCAGCCTTACAGCCACTAAGGCAGCTTGGTTTTGCTCAATCTGCTCAGTGAAGTAACTTTATTTTTTGAAATAAATCAACACAGATTGTTAGTGATGAACAGCTTTCAACTTAACTGGAACTGAACTAATGGAGGCTCTTATGGAAGATTTAAAAAAATAAACAGCTCAACAGTTTTCAGCTTGATGTACTACAAGTAAACCTGACATCATTCTTTATCTGTTACCATTACAAGGGCTTGACAGAGATATGATTTACGTATTATACATATAAATAAGTGCATATCATTTATTCCTGACGGTCTGCATCTTAGGACATATTGTACTCGTCAGAATGTAAGCACTTTCATACATATCAACCACCAGCCCATAATAATAAAAATATTACCACAGGTCTGAGAGACCCACCCAACCCTGAGGGATCAGTCAAAATGTAACCGCTGAGGTTCTAGTGGGACTAGAATACAGATAAGAATCGACAGTGGGGGAGTTCAAGCAAACAAGAAGCAAACATATTAGAAAACTCAGCATTGTTTATAGCGCCCGTCACACATTATTTCCTGCCCAGTCTGAGACATGTGCCCACCTCCTCCGCAGTCCACCATCTTCCCTCCCCCATTTACCAGAATCTTCTCCGGGACAAACTGTGCCGTGCTTATACAGATCTATTTTAATACACTTGACACTATGGTGAACAAGAAACTTTTTTATATTCTTTTATCAATGAACATGAGAAGGACAAAAAACAAAAATAAAAACATGACAAATTTTCTATTGTTTGCCAATTATGCATTTAGCTTGCGATGTGTGACGTGTACTTTTGCTATGAGGAGAAGGTAGTAAAAATAAAAAGAAAGAAAGAAAAAATGAAAGGAGGTTCAGCTGTTCGATGGCGATCGTTTGGATTGACTGACTTGTGTTTTTTGTCATTATGAAAGGGGACTGTCCAGTGGATAGTATGTATAGGAAAGTGTTTGTCTTACATATGCCAATGTAGTTTTTTTTCTTCTGTATGATGCATTCAAAGTTGATTGATGGAAGTTGGTAAATGGTAAAGAGTAGTCTCACTTTTTTGTACCAAGTTCTTACTAAAAAAAAATCGATAATAAACATGGCAAATGGACTTGTGTTCTTTGTTGTGTGATTATATAAAGAGTTTGCTTCTCCATGGTGTAGTATAAACAGCCACACTGTTTTACACTGAGCCAACGTTCACCTGCTATTTTCTTACAAACATTAAACAAAACATATCTAGATAACATTACTGTATAAATAAATAACTAAATGAATCTAGTGTTCAAAAAAATAGCAGTGATTTTAAAAAAGTGAATAAAGTGAAAAATCATTATAATAACTTTTATTTCCATAAATGCAAATGCACTGAAAATACTACACTTTCAATTCTAAATCAAAACATTAACAACATTTAGCCAGTTTGTGTTCATCCTTTACAGAAAGTTAAGAAAAATGAATATTAGGCTGTTCAAAAAAATAGCAGTGCAGCATTTTTCTTTAAAAAAAATGTATCTATAAACTGAAAAAAAAAAAAAGGTTGAGGTTTCACTTTACTTTAAATTACTGAACTAATATTTAGTGGCATAACAATTGTTTCTGAGATCTGTGTTGCATGGAGTCGACCAACTTCTGGCACCTCTGAACAGGTATTCCAGTCCAGGATGATTACACTACATTCCACAGTTCTTCTGCAATTTTGGGTTTTGCCTCAAAAAAACGCATTTCAGATTTCAGCCCACCAGTTCTCTATGGGATTGAGGTCCGGGGATTGTGCTGGCCACTCTATTACCTCAATCTTGTTTGTCTGTAACCAAGATGTTTTGGGTCATTGTCATGTCGAAACACCCATTTTAAGGACATTTCTTCTTCAACATAGGGCAACATGATCTCCTCAAGTATTCTGATATATTTAAACTGATCCATGATCCCTCGTATGTGATAAACAGGCGTAACACCATGGTATGAAAAACATCCCCATATCATCATTTTGTACCACCGTGCTTTACTGTCTTCACAGTGTACTGTGGCTTGAATTCAGTGCTCGAGGGTCGTCGGACATACTGTCTACAGCCACTAGACCCAAAAAGAAAAATTTTGCTTTCATCAGTCCACAAAATGTTGAGCCATTTCTCTTTGGACCAGTCAATGTGTTCCTTGGCAGATTTGAACCCATTCAGGACGTGTCTGTTTCTTAACAACGGGACTTTGCAAGGAGTTCTTGCTGGTAAATTGGCTTCACTTAATCATCTTCTGTACTCACTGGTAACTTCAGATGTTCCTTGATCTTTCTGGAGGTGATCACTGGCTGAACCTTTGCCATTTTGGCTATTCTTCGATCCATTCGAACAGTAGTTCCACGCTTCCTTCTGAGTTTTTCAGGTTTTGGTTGTCACTTCAAGGCATTTGAGATCATTTTAGCTGAGCAGGCTATAATTCGCTGCACTTCTCTGTATGTTTTTCCCTCTACAATCAACTTTTTAATCAAAGTATGCTGTTCATCAGAACAATGTCTGGAACAACCCATTTTACCCAGTATTTCAGAAGGAAATGTGCTATGACCAACCTGTGCAACATTTGCCACCCTACTACCTTAAATAAGGGCCGAATTTGACACCCGTTCTTCTGCAGAATGAATGCTATCACCCAATTGAACTCCTCACTGCTATTATTTTGAACAAACCCCTTTCAATCAATGCTTCGATTACTCAGAATGAGTGGCATGCATGTTCTAATTGTTGGGTTTGTTTTGTTTTCATTACTCTACTACACTTTCAAGTAAATTTTTCACTATGTAGAAATATCACTTCTACTAAAAACAATGATTTATCAGGTTAATGATTTTGGACTGCTATTTTTTTTAACAACACTTTATATGAGTCAATAATATAACATGCACTTTGTGTGGTCCATTATTTACACTTCAAACAATTCAACACATAAATGATGTACTTATTTTACAACACATACAATTTAACTGCATTAAAATAAAATGAATTTAGCAAATGTTGTATCCTGAAGGCAAAGAATGTCATATCAGTTGATTTACTATATAAGCTCATATTTTTCATGTATTAAATCAATGGTTGGCCATAATTGTATTAGTTTATTACTGATTACTTGTTTTCAGTTTTGTTCGGTACAAAAACTGTGGACAGTAAACTCTGGCACAAACATGGAGTGTATGTGAGCCTGAGCTAAATTAACAAGAAAAAAGGGCATGTGAGTAATATGTCACAATAAATGAATGAGGTTCCCCTTTACAAAACAGCTGCTGGCAGTGCTGGCATTTTACTGCTCATATCCATTTTTAAATCTTTGCAAGTCATTTTAGTTGTTATTTATAACCTCCAGTTTATTTTTTCCTTGGTTTCTGCTAATCACATGGTTGGTCTTACTGACACACTTAAGATGGGAAATGTCTTGGCCACCCATGACCCTGTCGCTGGTTTACCACTGTTCCTTACTTGGACCACTTTTGATAATAGTGATACTGATCAGGAACACCCCACAAGAGCTGCAGTTTTAGAGATGCTCTGACCCAGTCGTCTAGCCATCACAATTTGGCTCTTGTCAAACTCGCTCAAATCCTTACACTCGCCCATTTTTCCAGGTGCAGTGATGAAGATATAATCAGTGTTATTCACTTAACCTGTCAGTGGTCATAATGTTATGCCTCGTCGGTGTATATCAGTACTGTGGCATAATGTTAAATAAAAAAAAAAAAGGCACAAATGCAAGTTAAACAGTAAATACCTTATATTTTATTTTAGTCTGGTGATAAGTTTAAGAATCTTGTTTGCAATTTTGTATAAATAGCAATAATCTCAATAAATAGATAAATTGAAAATCAACATTAATATACACTGTTTAAACACTTTTTCAAACTTAGACAAATTTAGACAGGAAACTTGCAACGGGAACAAAAACTTTATTAAAAATTCTTGTTTTCGTATATACAAAATAATGCCTTACTTTCAAAATTGTTTAAGAACTTTACAATACAGGTACATATAAACTAGTCAGCAACAAAACGTACAAACTACATTCTGTATTTCAGCAGTTCTATAGGTAATGACGTCAGCTACAATAAAACACATATTTAAAAAACATTAAGCAGCCTTAACACATACAGTGTGTGATTTGCATCATTTCATTCCACTCCAAACTGGAAAATTATAGACAAAAGTTTACAGCATTATTGTAGTAGAAACCTGGTACATTAAATAATATAGTTCCACTCAAATGCCTACTAAAACGTTTATTTAAATGTTAAGACTACACAGTTTTAGATAGTAGTTTGAATTATAGTACTTTGAAATTGAATATAAAGACATGGGTATGTCCAGTCAACCTCAAAATGACGGCTAAAGTTGGTAAAGTTTTTTGACCATCATCAAAATTATAACCTGGGAACAAAACTGTTTTCATTTTTGGAAGTCACCAAACTGTCACCTGACATGTTGTTTAGACATTACTGGCATTAAAACTGTTACAGATAGATTGTACCAGCTGCAATCACAACTAGACATGAGACAGTAGCTGCATCTGAAATTGCATACTTCCATACTGAACAGTACGCGAGAGCAGTATGCGAGAGCGGTTAGTATGTCCGAATACGTAGTATACATTAAAGAGTACGCGAAAAAGTACCTGGATGACCTACTGCATGTGCAGCCATTTTTGAGTATGCAAACGATGCACACTTGCGGTCCGCTAATGTATCCCATAATTCAACTGCAGCTGGTAGATGTTGGAAAGCAGAGAGTCGGCTGTTTACAAGTGTAAGTAAGACAAAAATTTAAAAATGTTATGATTGTGTACAACCCTGAATAACGTTATGAGTAGCTTTGTGGAGAACTACAGAATTAATTTTGTCTGTTTTTATAATTGTTATAACTGCGGCGATGTAACGTCATGCATCATGTGATGTTGGTAAGATGGCAGACGTAGTACTTCTGAAGCTGCATACTTGTTTACTGAAAAAGGTTACTGCTTTACCGGCTGAGCAGTGCGTACTTCCTCAAATCTAGAACGTACTGTTTAAGTATGCGATTTCGGACTCAGCCACAGAATAAACAAAATGTGAATCTTTATTTTACAATCTTTTAGAATCTTTATTTCTGATTCAGGTGTAAAATAATGATCATATTGTACAAACAGCTGGACTTCTTATGAAGGGTGGCAATTATTCTACAGCTAACTGCTTCTACAAACTTTAACAAAATAACTTGTTAGCCGTATTAAAGCTTTTATAAACACTAAAAAAAAGTTTGATGTGTTTTTTTGTCTGCATTGGCTAACAAGCTTATTTAGAAAAAAGGGAAAAACACACAAGAAAAAACATGAGGGAGTCTCATGTCTGAATAATAGTGTTTATTGGAATGTAAATGTACCGTGTAAGAGATAACGCCCAACAAGCATTTCTGTTACAGGAAAATAACGGACAAGGCAGAGTCGAACAAGACCATGACGCATAATGGAGTGCTGAATTCTTTGTCAAACATTTACATTTACATTTTCAGCACTTAGCAGACGCTTTTATCCAAAGCGACTTACACAATGAGCAATTGAGGGTTAAGGGCCTTGCTTAGGGACCCAACAGTGGCAACTTGGTGGTGGCGGGGCTTGAACTGGCAACCTTCTGTTTACTAGTCCAGTACCTTAACCACTGAGCTATCACTGGCCCCTGATGTTCCAACCTGTCATTACCCTATAACAGGACACTTCAAGGAGTCCAACTGACTTTCTGTTAAATCTGTATTGTCATTTTGTTGTTTTTCAGTGCCAATAATATCACCTTCCATTTCTCTTCACGTGTAAAAGCTTACAAACAATAAAATTGAGGATAAAATACATTACATTCATTTCTTTATACACCGATCAGCCATATTATTAAAACCACCTCCTTGTTTCTACACACATTGTCCATTTTATCAGCTCCACTTTACCATAGAGAGGCACTTTGTAGTTCTACAATTACTGACTGTAGTCCATCTGTTCCTCTGCATGCTTTGTTGCCCCCTTTTCATGCTGTTCTTCAATTGTCAGGACTCTCCCAGGACCACTACAGGGTAGATATTATTTAGGTGGTGGATCATTTTCAGCACTGCAGTGACATTGACATGGTGGTGGTGTGTTAGTGTGTGTTGTGCTGGTATGAGTGGATAAGACACAGCAATGCTGATGGAGTTTTTAAACACCTCACTGTCACTGCTGGACTGTGAATAGTCCACCAACCAACAATATCCAGCCAACAGCGCCCCGTGGGCAGCGTCCTGTGACCACTGATGAAGGTCTAGAAGATGACCAACTCAAACAGCAGCAATAGATGAGCGATCGTCTCTGACTTTACATCTACAATGTGAACCAACTAGGTAGGAGTGTCTAATAGAGTGGACAGTGAGTGGACACTGTATTTAAAAACTCCATCAGCGCTGCTGTGTCTGATCCACTCATACCAGCACAACACACACTAACACACCACCACCATGTCATTGTCCCTGCAGTGCTGAGAATGATCCACCACCTAAATAATACCTGCTGTGTGGGGGTCCTGACATTGAAGAACAGGGTGAAAGCAGGTTAAAAAGGTATGTAGAGAAACAGATGGACTACAGTCAGTAATTGTAGAACTACAACGTGCTTCTATATGGTAAGTGGAGCTGATAAAATGAACAGTGAGTGTAGAAACAAGGAGGTGGTTTTAATGTTATGGCTGATCGGTGTATTTAGATAGACCATATGTGAGCAATAAATGTCTTTAAATACCCATTTAAAACAAACAGTGTATTATTATCTATCTCTAGCCTGCCTTGATAGAAAATACACAAAAAAAAAGAAAAACAAAACATGAATATAATGTAACATTTTCTGTGTGGAAAACAGTTTGTACTGTGTCACAATAACCTTAAAGCTGCACTCGTGTAGTGTTTTGGTCCACAGCAGCATTTTTACATCTTAATACCTCATTTCAGTGGCCCACGATTTGGGCCAGTCATGCAAACGGTGAGAGCTGAAGCGGTGGTGTAATAAGGTACTGAGTGTGAGTATCAATCAGGGCAGTACCTGCTGAGAAGGGCAGCGAGAGCTAAATATGGTCGTGTAGAACTCGATGAGCAGCTCAGTGAAGATGTTGAGTGGTGCAATGGCGTTTAGAGATACAGCACCGTGACGAGGCCAAGCCAGGTTCACCCCGAACACGCAGGCCAGGTTAGTGGCGCTCATCTTGTTGAAGATGCTCTCCTGAGATACCTGCACAGACAGTTAACAAGAATGAGGAAGGGTTTTATTTAATGAATCAGTTATGTATGAGGGTTCTTCAAAAAGTTTCTGCACTTTTGCACGAACTTGATTTATTAGGAATTTCAAAAACAAATGATATCACTTTTCTACACAGTCACCTTCCGATGCATTTTACCCAGCGTCGTACTAACGCTTTAATGCCATCAGCAAAAAATGTTTTTGGTTAAGCGTGTAGCTATTGATGCACCACTGCTTTCACATCATCATCACATGAACATATTCTTCCCTTTAAAGCTTCTTTGAGTGTCCAAAAAGGTGGAAATCAAATGGCACTAAATCCGGACTGTAAGCTCTCTCAGACACGACCAATTACTACTCCTCCCGCCCTCACCATTTCCAACCAAAATATAAGTGTGGAAACTCTTGCATGTCTTAAAATTGTGGGAGGAAACCGGAGCTCCCAGAGGAAACCCACACAGACACGAGGAGAACATACAAACTGCACACAGAAAGGACCCGGACCGCTCCACCTGGGAATCAAACCCAGGACCTTCTTGCTATGAGGCAACAGAGCTACCCACCAAACCACTGTGCTCTTTTTTTAATCTATGAATTTAGACAGGATTCTTCTCGGGAGTGCGTGTAGGATGACATAAATGCTGTCTATGTAGAGAGCTCACTAGGTTTTCAGACAGAGCCATAAGGATTGCTAGCGGGTTGCGTCACCTCAGCCCACTGGTTTGAACGGTCTGAGGACAAGTCTGTTAGCTTAGCTCACTGCTGCGGGAGTTGGGGACAGCGATAATGTAATCTGCCTTCTAAAGTTCGATGTCAGTAAGAATCCTCTCTACTTAAGCAGCTGCCCAGGTAAACAGTGGGCAGCAAGGCAGCTCACTAAGTTCAGACAGAACCATAGAGAACTCTAGACATTACATGGATACAAGGCTCAAACTTCTGACCTTGGAGCAGTTCGATTAATCGATTAGTTCTTTCTTTCTTTTTACTTTTAAAATACTGCTTCCCTAAAATGTTAAATTAAGTAAGTGTTAAGTTTTCTGATTAAGTACGTCTGATTTGCGGTATTGCCACTTCTCATATGAATGCGTACTTACACAGTGATGCAAAAGAGGAATTCCAAAATAGGAATTCCAAAAGAGGAATTACATGTTGAATTTGCATGATTTATTATTTTTTGTTTGACTGTGCTGGCGGGCCACAAATAATGCAATTTAAGACAGAAGACGTGGGCCGTATAAAATCTGACCTCGGGCCGTGATTGGCCCACGGGCCAGACTTGCCTGATTTAGGACATTGTGCAAACTGATGAAGGAGCTGGATATAAAAACAGGTTGTTCAGGAGTCACTGGTTTCAAGCGAAACTGCAGAATGGAGCAGTTTTCAGTATTCTTACCATATGTAGGAAGCAGACGAGGTACTTGGCCACGATGAAGTTGTGTTCTGGAAGAGACTCCACGATCATTTTACACCTCGAAACTCGCAAACTGCTCTCCACCTCTGTGAATATAAATTACATTAAAAAAAATGATGAAAATGCCTCATTTAAAAAATGCCAAACAAGCCTCTTGGGTCCTTAATTAATAATTGAAAGCTTTATTCCCAAGACTCTGACAGGCTGTGTTATTTCTGGCAGAGTAAAATGTGCTTATACTACTGCTTTTACCTCCAGAGAGTACAAAGAGACCATAAGTCAATGCTCTTCACGTGGTTGTTTAAGTCACAGATCTACTGGTGTTTAATTAGAGTGAGAAATGAATTACTCCCGCTGGATAAACATTTAGGATTTTGAGAACGCTGAGGCAGACTAAACTTAATAAATATTGATCTTTTATTAAGGACAAAGCATGCCAAAGCTAAGGAACACCATGTTTTTCTTAACCCAAATAAAATTGTCTATGAGACATGTTTGGCATCCATGAGCTACTAAGCATTGTGTAATAAATGCTTAGCCAGTGTAGCACTGTGCTAAACTTATAATCACATTTTTGGCTACTTTTTATTTATTTAGATGTTTTACACCATGCTAACACTGGTTATTTTCACAGCAGGAGAAGTAGGTAATTCTCATATTTCAGTTTATTATCCTTGTCAAGTGTTATTTCTTAGATGCGCTCTTTTAGACCAGTTTTTTCCAAAAAAACAAGGACTGTGTTCATTTCGGCTTCATTAAAGATTGATTTTTCTCATAGTCTGAGGTATTGCAATTGATCAGGGTTTTCCAAACAACCCATATTTTGTCCATGAGTTTTTATGCAACCCAGGCAATACAATGCATCTTACCCTCTGTACACAAGATATAACATAAAGCCTCCACAAGGGGGCATTCGTGTACAAGTTTATTTAATTATTGTTGTTTTTCTCTGCGTCCCATTTTTCGGCTCGCGACAAGGGTTTGAAAAACCCTGCCACAGATTGTCACTGCTGTAAGTATTTACACTGATCAGCCATAACATTAAAACCACCTCCTTGTTTCTATACTCACTGTCCATTATATCAGCTCCACTTACCATATAGAAGCACTTAGTAATTCTACAATTACTGACTGTAGTCCATCTGTTTCTCTGCATGCTTTGTTAGCCCCCTTTCATGCTGTTCTTCAATGGTCAGGACTCTCCCAGGACTACTACAGAGCAGGTATTATTTGGGTGGTGGATCATTCTTAGCACTGCAGTGACACTGATATGGTGGTGGTATGTTAGTGTGTGTTGTGCTGGTATGAGTGGATAAGACACAGCAATGCTGCTGGAGTTTTTAAATACTGTGTCCTCTGTTCACTCTATTAGACACTCCTACCTAGTTGGTCCACCTTGTAGATGTAAAGTCAGAGACGATCGCTCATCTACTGCTGCTGTTTGAGTTGGTCATCTTCTAGACCTTCATCAGTGGTCACAGGACGCTGCCCTTGGGGCGCTGTTGGCTGGATATCTTTGGTTGGTGGACTATTCTTAGTCCAGCAGTGACAGTGAGGTGTTTAAAAACTCAATCAACATTGCTGTGTCTGTCAGTAATTGTAGAACTACAAAGTGCTTCTATATGGTAAGTGGAGCTGATAAAATGGACAGTGAGTGTAGAGACAAGGAGGTGGTTGTAATGTTATGGCTGATCAGTGTAGAACATTTAGTTAGTACATGTTTGATTGAAATGGGTATCTGGCAGGTATCACAGAGTAGAGGAGCTTCCCCTCTTACAATGTGTTTGTGTTAACCGTGTCTCCAGTGCAGCATCTGGTAAAAACCACCTGATCAAAGTTCTTCTGGCTGTGTTTACATTTTTGGCTATACATATTATCTAAATACTAACTGTACATAAAACTGCTATATTACTTGTAATCCATACAAAAAAACAAAATAAATAATAAAATAAAACAATCGAATTAAAACAGTCTTATCTACATATGAACAGAATTTAAATAGCAGAATAGCTGATGCAATTGAGGTAAAGTGGATATCTGAAAGTCTTTGCATGGAGAACTTGAGGTTTGTTTATCCCGAAAACAAGCAGAACCGTGGACTCATCTGACCAAAGCACACATTTCCACTGTCTTTTGGACCGTATGATATGAGCTCAGTACCAAAGAACTCGGACGTTTCGGGATAGAAATGATTCATGGCTTTCTCTTCGTGCAAAAGTTTTGGGTTGCATTTCTTGATGCAGCAGTAGACTGTGTTAAGTGACAAGACAAGTGAAAGACCTAAATTCTTTGCAATCTTGCATTAATAAATGTCTCTTATGATAGGCAAATTTCTATCATCACAGTGATGAGCCACAACCAATCAGTACTTGTAGGACTGATCCTTTGGTGGATCCTTCTTTTATATCCAATCTTGATTTCCTAACCTGTTACCAATTCACCTGCTTATTGTTCAACACTGTTCTAAACTTGAATATTCAATAAAGTTTTTCGATTCCTATTTTGCCACTCCCAATTTTTTTAGAGTGTGTTACATGTATCACATACTAAATGTGTTTCTATTTATAAAATACAATAAATTTGATCAGTAAAAACACTGGAAATGTTTTCTTTCTATGTCCTAGCTTTTTCAGAAATGGGATTTGTACATTAGTCACTTAAACAACAAATGCATTATTTGTATTTTATACAACAGGTAGTTCCGACCTTACAATCTGATTGGTTGAGAAGCGTTCTAAACGTGCTGATATTTGTGATAACAGCACGGTCTTTTCACACCACAATGGTATTACTCCGCTGACGCGTTGCCATTAACGACAAGCTTCATGCACACAAACGCGCACGCAGGCAACACAGACTTTTTTTCCCGGTCGCGTTTTAAATCCGTTATCTGATATACAATCTAGCGCGCTGTGTAGGGAACATAACCAATTGTCTAATTCACTATCTAGTGCACTATGTAGGGAACATACAGTGTATCACAAAAGTGAGTACACCCCTCACATTTCTGCAAATATTTTATTATATCTTTTCATGGGACAACACTATAGACATGAAACTTGGATATAACTTAGAGTAGTCAGTGTACAGCTTGTATAGCAGTGTAGATTTACTGTCTTCTGAAAATAACTCAACACACAGCCATTAATGTCTAAATAGCTGGCAACATAAGTGAGTACACCCCACAGTGAACATTTCCAAATTGTGCCCAAAGTGTCAATATTTTGTGTGACCACCATTATTATCCAGCACTGCCTTAACCCTCCTGGGCATGGAATTCACCAGAGCTGCACAGGTGCTACTGGAATCCTCTTCCACTCCTCCATGATGACATCACGGAGCTGGTGGATGTTAGACACCTTGAACTCCTCCACCTTCCACTTGAGGATGCGCCACAGGTGCTCAATTGGGTTTAGTCCATCACCTTTACCTTCAGCTTCCTCAGCAAGGCAGTTGTCATCTTGGAGGTTGTGTTTGGGGTCGTTATCCTGTTGGAAAACTGCCATGAGTTTTCGAAGGGAGGGGATCATGCTCTGTTTCAGAATGTCACAGTACATGTTGGAATTCATGTTTCCCTTAATGAACTGCAGCTCCCCAGTGCCAGCAACACTCATGCAGCCCAAGACCATGATGCTACCACCACCATGCTTGACTGTAGGCAAGATACAGTTGTCTTGGTACTTCTCACCAGGGCGCCGCCACACATGCTGGACACCATCTGAGCCAAACAAGTTTATCTTGGTCTCGTCAGACCACAGGGCATTCCAGTAATCCATGTTCTTGGACTGCTTGTCTTCAGCAAACTGTTTGCGGGCTTTCTTGTGCGTCAGCTTCCTTCTGGGATGACGACCATGCAGACCGAGTTGATGCAGTGTGCGGCGTATGGTCTGAGCACTGACAGGCTGACCTCCCACGTCTTCAACCTCTGCAGCAATGCTGGCAGCACTCGTGTGTCTATTTTTTAAAGCCAACCTCTGGATATGACGCCGAACACGTGGACTCAACTTCTTTGGTCGACCCTGGCGAAGCCTGTTCCGAGTGGAACCTGTCCTGGAAAACCGCTGTATGACCTTGGCCACCATGCTGTAGCTCAGTTTCAGGGTGTTGGCAATCTTCTTATAACCCAGGCCATCTTTGTGGAGAGCAACAATTCTATTTCTCACATCCTCAGAGAGTTCTTTGCCATGAGGTGCCATGTTGAATATCCAGTGGCCAGTATGAGAGAATTGTACCCAAAACACCAAATTTAACAGCCCTGCTCCCCATTTACACCTGGGACCTTGACACATGACACCAGGGAGGGACAACGACACATTTGGGCACAATTTGGACATGTTCACTGTGGGGTGTACTCACTTATGTTGCCAGCTATTTAGACATTAATGGCTGTGTGTCGAGTTATTTTCAGAAGACAGTAAATCTACACTGCTATACAAGTTGTACACTGACTACTCTAAGTTATATCCAAGTTTCATGTCTATAGTGTTGTCCCATGAAAAGATATAATGAAATATTTGCAGAAATGTGAGGGGTGTACTCACTTTTGTGATACACTGTATATCCATGATCTGATACACAATCTAGTGCACTATTTAGGGAACATTAATGTGTTTGTAATGCGAACAGTTAGTTAAGCCAGTTAGCAGCTCCTAGTAGTTCTGTTTTCATCCATAGCCTTTGGTGTGTGCGAGAGGTTTTTTTATTTCTTTTTTTCCCTTCGGAGGTTCTTGCTTTCTTCTTCTTCTTGTTGTTCTTACCTCCCTGAAATGAGTTTTTGCAACTTGGGATGTCTGCTTTGTAGTGTTAAACTTTATATTCGTTGTGGAACTACTTTTTGGTGGAAGGTATTGTCAATATTAAAGCATATTTAATATAAAATTCAGGGCTTCTTTGATTTATTTTCTTTCTTTATTTTGTAAAAACTGTTGTATAAAAGCAATAGAACACTCGAGGTCGTGCGTTATCGCGAATAACATCACGGCTGTGATGATCTTCGGCACTCACCTTCGATTCGTGCCTGCGACCAAATCACAGCCGTGATGTTATTCGCGATAACACACTCCCACTCGTGTTCTATTGCTTAATTATGTATCCGATTATTTGCATTTACTGTCCCAGCTTTTTTGAAAGTGGGTTTTATACACTGTCAGCAGTGTTTGCGGCTGAAACACAATAACATGGTCACATACTACATGGACACATAGTGTCGTAACTGTATGTAAGAGTCTGTACTAAAAACTTACTGGTGATGTTTTGTATCTGGTCGTATAAACTGAAAGTTAGCAGCGGCTCTGGAAGCTCTCGGAGAAATGTCTTCAGGATCACAGCGGGAACATGAACATCGGAATACTGCTCAAAATTTACCACCTTCCCTGAGGCAACAGACAGGGAGAAAGAAACAGAGACAGATTTATAATGACATTTACATTTCATCTTGTAGGCTTATTCACTCCTAAAAAAATCTTCTTTCTTTCTTTCTTCTAAGACGTTTATAAGCCATCAAACACAAAACAACAGAATATATCTGCTAAAATCCTGTCCCTATCCTGTTTGTTCTGAACAAATACAGTTTTAGTGCTGTCTTTAAAAATGAAAAAGTAAAGAAAATATCCAGTCCTTAAATTACAGTAATAACATTGAACTCTTGTTGAAACTCTTTGTTGTCAACTTCAGCTTTAATGTAGCATAAGACATAATTAGCTTTTTGCAGTATTGTGGTTCAATTTTGACTCATAGCTCATGGTAAATAACCTTTATTTTCCCAAGGTTACAAAGTGATGGACTCAATTCCAAAATATTTCATAAACGTACAATTGGCTAGGCCATGTTTATCGCATTCGTTTTTAGAATTTTAGTTCTGTTTAGTTTTAGTGTGTTTGGTACTGTTGTATTGGTAATATGTCCAAATAATTAAATAAAAGATTTAATTATTTTCTTTATGATTCAGTACAGGGCTCTATTCTTGTTTAGTTTGATGATGTGTAAACACTAGTTGCAGCACAATATTTTATGATGTTTCCACAGCCAAGGTGCAAATATTTTTCCTTTAATTTCCATCAACCGCTCTGTTCTGGTTAGGGTCACGGTGGGTGGCATAAGGAAGGAACAACCTGGATAAGGCACCATTCCATTGCAGGGCTTCGGCCATCCCACTCTCAGACGTAGCCAATCATGTCTGTGTAGATGAACAGCAGCCCGATAGCTTCAAAACCAGATCTCATCAGTGGTGGGCTAGCTCAACAGACTGCTGAGCCACATTAATGCTACTTTTTTTTTTTTTTAAGTACAACAAGCTCCATTATTGATATAATTTGACACAGTTGTGCTTATTTTTGGTAAATGAGTTTTGCATGGACTGCTGTCCTGCAATTTTTTTAAGTGACTGGAAGTGACTGTTGGCTTCCCTCCTTATCATGAGTCTTTATTAGCAGCTTCATAATTAGAACCTCATTCCATTAAGATTTATATTAGTAACAGGGCAGGTGAAGCCCAGCATCTTCAAAAACAGAACATAAAACCAAGATGTTTGATCAAGTTAGAACAATACTATGGCTAAAAGCATAAAATATAATGTGTCAAAATAACATCAGTGCCCAAGAACATAAGTGCTAAGCCATACAAGCCATACATTGCGTGTATATAATCTTATAGTTTGTATAATTTTGTGTTTTTGTGTTTAATGTATACATTGCCTGTACACTGTATTATTACTAGAGAGATACCATCAGCCGGAAACAAATTCCTTGTGTGTATCCACATACTTGGCCAATAAATCTGATTCTGAAATCTGATTCTGATAAGAATGCTCGTTTGACTAAATGGGCACAATATTCCAACAGACATACTTCAAAGTCTTCCAAGAGGTTTTCTTAGAAGAGTGGCTGATTATATTATATTATTATAGCTAAAACGATCGCTAAAATTATAATCACTCTATTATAATTCCATTTCCTTTTGAAATGAAATGCCCAACAAGCTCATGGTCGTTTGTTCAAATACTTTTGGTCATATAGTGTAAATGAGATGTTTTTTTAATGTTATGTTTAAAAGAACAAAGCAATGTATTCCAGTGATAGCATGAGTAAGCAGAATTACGTGTGCAAACATGAGAAATGATATAACTAGCTGATCTCAGAGCTATTTTTTTATTTCCACATTCAATACAATTATCTTAATAAAACGAGCCCTGTATTCATGAACTCCTCATTGAGAACTGAGTGTGTTAGCAGTGCTGTGTGTTAGACGTGCAGAGGTAATTGCTGGATGTAATGAAGTGAAAAGTTGAAATTGACACTATCTTAATGGGAAGCTCTGCAGGAGACATGCTGCCTGTGATTCCAGCGAGAGCCAGGGGAGGTGACTGCGTCCTATTGATCATCTTTTACTGGCTGAAGGAGATGGAAACACTGGTACAGGGCCTGTTGCACCCCAGGGAGAGAGATGATAAGAGAAGAAATAAAAAGGAAAATAGATGAAGAGAGAGAGAGAGAGCGAGAGCACGAGAGAGAGAGAGAGAGAGAGCGAGAGCACGAGAGAGAGAGAGAGAGAGAGAGAGAGAGAGAGAGAGAGAGAGAGAGAGAGCTTACCCTGGTTACAGAGTCTCTGGATGTCCTTGATGAGCTGCACGCGTACTGACCTTCGGAAGATCCCTTCTGTTTTTAGTCCTGTGGTGGACACAGAGGAGAATGTTTGAAATGTGTGCTTATCTGCTTTTAATTGAGATCAATATCTCTGAGATTAGGTATGCTAAGTAAAATATCAAAGCTCAATGAATTCAATTACTGATTTAATTAATAAAGACAACATGTTAAGGGGCGCTACCCAGCTAATGCTGAAATTCAGGTTTAAATATCAGCAGTGCTATATGCTGGCCAGTCATCTACACAGATGTGATTATCTATGTAGGGGGTTGGCGACCAAAGCCCTGCAATAAACTAGCACCCATTCCAGGGCAGTCCAGACACGCTGCGACTCCAACCAGGATAAAGTCAACCCTGTGTTCAGTTAGCGTATGTCTGGAAAGGTATCCCACAACATTTTGGAGCATGCCTGTGGGTGTTTGTGCCAATTAACTGCAATCAGCATTCGTGGGGTCGGGCGCTGATGTTGAACCTAAAGTTCTTTTTTTAATCAATCAATGTTCTAATTCATCCCAAATGTGTTCAGTTGGGTTCTGAGTAGGCTACTTCACATTAAACACATTCTGCCATGTCTTTTTGGACCATGCTTTGTGCATAAAAGGACCATGCCCAATTGCTGTCACACACATTTAGCTTATTTTACATAATGAATTTTTAGACCTATTAACACTGAGTGCGGCTAAAACACCAGAACCTGAGAATTAGAAGGGGTGTCCCATATAATCTCTTGCTACAGCTTTAATACTGTTGCTTAGGATTGTTTAATAATCCTGAGGCTGGCATAATTTACAGCTGCACCATCCAAGCACCCTTTGATTTGTAATCTCTAAAGTAATTAAAGTCAATGTTAAAATGCATGCCATTATTATTGTATTATAAGTGGCACAATAGCAACAATAGTAAAGTGTAAATAGACAAGTATAAACTATAATTCATGCTGCATGATTACATTCTAGCAAAAGCATTCATTTAAAACAGTAATACATTTTTTATCTAAGCTGCTTTTTACCTTTTTGTTTGAGGTAAGACACAGTTTGGTGCATTACTGGGGGAATCAATGCACCATTGTTCTTCTCTCTAATGCTGAAATAAACATTTAAAAACAGATTTTGTAAACATTTTAATAACAAAACATACTTATTATATATAATTTGTAAAAATGCAATAAAAACAAGAATCAAGAAGAAAGTATTTAGTCAGCCACTGATTGTGCAAGTTCTCCTACTTAGAAAGATGAGAGAGGTCTGTAATTTTCATCATAGGTACACTTCAACTATGAAAGACAAAATGAGAAAAAAAAAATCCAAGAAATCACATTGTAGGTTAAAATAAGTATTTGGTCAATAACAAAAGTTCAACTCAATACTTTGTAACATCACCTTTGTTGGCAATGACAGAGGTCAAACGTTTCCTGTAAGTCTTCACCAGGTTTGCACACACTGTAGCTGGTATTTTGGCCGATTCCTCCATGCAGATCTCCTCTAGAGCAGTGATGTTTTGGGGCTGTCGCTGGGCAACACGGACTCCACAAATTTTCTCTGGGGTTGAGGTCTGGAGACTGGCTAGGCCACTCCAGGACCTTGAAATGCTTTTTACGGAGCCACTCCTTCGTTGCCTGAGCGGTGTGTTTGGGATCACTGTCATGCTGGAAGACCCAGCCACGTTCCATCTTCAATGCTCTCACTGATGGAAGGAGGTTTTGGCTTAAAATCTCACGATACATGGCCCCGTTCATTCTTCCCTTAACACGGATCAGTCGTCCTGCCTTTGCAGAAAAACAGCCCCAAAGCATGATGTTTCCACCCCCATGCTTCACAGTAGGTATGGTGTTCTTGGGTTCTTCTTCTTCCTCCAAACACGACGAGTTGAGTTTTTACCAAAAAGTTCCATTTTGGTTTCATCTGACCACATGATATTCTCCCAATCCTCTTCTGGATCATCCATAAGCTCTCTGGCAAACTTCAGATGGGCCTGGACATGTACTGGCTTAAGCAGGGGGACACGCCTGGCACTGCAGGATTTGAGTCCCTCTCGGCATAGTGTGTTACTGATGGTAGCCTTTGTTACTTTGGTCCCAGCTCTCTGCAGGTCATTCATCAGGTCCCTCCGTGTAGTTCTGGGATTTTTGCTCACCGTTCTCATGATCATTTTGACCCCACGGGATGAGATCTTGCGTGGGGCCCCAGATCGAGGGAAATTATCAATGGTCTTCTTGTATGTCTTCCATTTTCTTACAATTGCTCCCACAGTTGATTTATTCACACCAACCTGCTTGCCTATTGTAGATTCACTCTTCCCAGCCTGGTGCAGGTCTACAATTTTCTTTCTGGTGTCCTTCGACAGCTCTTTGGTCTTGGCCATGGTTGAGTTTGGAGTCTGACTGTTTGAGGCTGTGGACAGGTGTCTTTTATACAGATAACGAGGTCAAACAGGTGCCATTAATACAGGTAACGAGTGGAGGACAGAAGAGCTTCTTAAAGAAGAAGTTACAGGTCTGTGGGAGCCAGAAATCTTGCTTGTTTGTGGGTGACCAAATACTTATTTTCCACCATAATTTACAAATAAATTCTTTAAAATTCCTACAATGTGATTTCCTGGATTTTTTATAGTTGAAGTGTACCTATGATGAAAATTACAGACCTCTCTCATCTTTCTAAGTAGGAGAACCTGCACAATCAGTGGCTGACTAAATACTTTTTGGCCCCACTGTATATATATGTATAACTATATGTATATGTTTAACTGACCAACATAATTAAATTTAGAATTTAATGCCTGCAAAAAACTTAGACGGAAAGAGACACATTTAGCACTGTGTTCCATCAGCTGTCCTATCAATTACACTTCATCATTTTAGAACTGATGATACTTGTGATTGTTGCTGTGTTACTAGTGGAATTTTCCCCACACATTTTAACAGGAGACAGATCGGGACTGCAGACAATTTTTTCTCCTTGTATAATCAAGTTTAAGTTGCATTTCCTGATGTAGCGGTGGAAAGTGTTATGAGAGAACAGTTTTCCTCGAAGGTCATGCTTACTCAACAGTGGAGTGGTTTCTGGTCTTGTCTTACACTGACCAATATATTTCCAGATTCCATGAATTTCACAATATCATGTACTGTAGATGGTGAAAAAACTACATTATTTGCAATTTTGCATTGATAAATATTCTTTTTGGACTGATTTACAATTCTATCACAAAGTTTGGCACAACTCAGTAAGCCACGAATCATCTTTGCTTGCAGGCTAAGCCTATGACAGATTCTCATTTAATACCCAGTCATGATTCCCTCACCTGTTTTACTATTATTTTGGCCCCTTTTCCAACTTTTGGATTGCAGGCATCAAATTCTAATTTGTTTGTATTATAATCAAATTTGTTTATATCATTATATATATTATTTATTTGTTTATATTAAAAAAATACAATTAAGTTTGTCAGTCAAAATATTGGAAGTCTTTCAAGAAATGAGGGTTTCTATATCGTCGCTGTCCGATTAAAAACACATATCTCCACTTTTAGTGGTTTTCACTTTTTTACATGTGTTGACTGTGAATATAAATGTGTCTGTCCTTAGCAGCTAATATCAAAATGACCAATGAAAAGATGAAAAATCACGCAATCTTTTTAACAAGTATCTCCATTGGCTGCTAGATTAAATGTGCTGATTTTGACCAGGTATAGTCTAGTATATATTAGACTCTGCTCGTGCTAAAACACGCATTCATACTGGCAGTATTTAAAAGAACACACAACACACAAGAAGAAGTTGAACATGCTCTTTGGAATTCACCAAAAAAAATCCATGTATGTCCCTGTTTGCTGTCTACAATACATGTAGGTCCATTTTATGAATATTATGAAACCGACGGACTGACGACCTGATAAAGATATATTTTTATTTCTGTGCTGAATTGCATCTAAATTGCGCCATCTGTAGTTTGTTTAAATCATACTGTCAGGGGAAAAAGTTTTTTCCTTTTCCTGATATGTTTTTTTATCGAACAGTGACGATATACAGTATGTCTACAATAAAGTTCAATACAATAAGTCATTTACTTAAGAAATGTGTTCATAATATTGAAAGCAATGTAAGAATAAATAAATGCAAATAAATGTACTTACTATTGTAAGCTTACACTAAACTGCTGGGTGGGCAAAGGGGGTCGAGGAGGTAGGACCTTTGCTGGAGGGAGTATTCCGCCTTTCTGAGCAGCACGGAGTTCCTCATCATGCCTGATCACAACAGTTTATGAAATGCTCAAGCTCACAGTCAGAGTAAAATGTACACAATTTAGCACTAGCTTAAATGTATTTATGCAGCAATAATATAGCATGAATACAAATGTAGAAGAAATCAAGTCACTTTACATCTCAAAAATTTCAGGATTAATGTCACACACATTTATACTATTAACAGACTAATGTTAACAGGCTTCTAGAACACAGTACAACCTAAATAACTGTTTTCTGAATTGGCCTTTTCCAACTCACTACATTTTACATTTACATTTTCAGCATTTAGCAAACACCTTTATCAAAAGTGACTTACATTACAGTTACAGTATACAGTCTAAACAATTGAGGGTTAAGGGCCTTGCTTAAGGGCCCAACAGCAGCAACCTTTCAGTGGTGGGGCTTGAACCAGTGACCTTCTGATAACTAGCCCAGGACCTTAACCACTAGGTTACAGCTTGCCTGTGTCTTTTAAATAAATCACTTAACTGAATATTTCAAAAGTACCCAGATTTATACAGCTTTGTGATTAGGTATTCAAGATGTTTTTAACTTGTACAGGTTAATTCTCTATGGCCAGTGTTCATTAGGAACGGGATTACTGCTTTTTCTGTGGCGGGTACTTCCAAAAAGAGGATTATTTTACCAGGTACCAGATGCAAACAGAGAAAGTAAAAATGAATTAGGAGAGAGTGACATGTGAAGTCATATCCACATGAAATTGGAGCCGGGATACATGAGTACCAAGAGCGCTCTAACTGAATCTTTTATTTGAAAGACTGGAGTAGATTTCTGAATTATTCAGTTTGTGCAAAACTGCTTTAACCCAGACAAGGAGAGCTTTTGTGTAAAACTAGAGTGATTTATTATGGTGAATCTACAGCTTGGCGATCAGATCTCATTCACATCAGTTTTATTAACTGATAAAGTAGTTGACTACACTGCTGTCCAAACTACCAACCTCTTTTTAACCTGCAACATCTCCAGTGGTGTGTATAGATTAGGCTTTAACCTAAACCTGAGATTGGCTAGTGCCACTTTTGACCAAAAGGAATGTCATCTTTCAGTTAGGTTCCGGAATAGTCTGGGATCATTTATATAGCAACCCCAATCAAAACATAAAATTATTTAAGACATGGGAAGAAAAAGTTTGCTTTCTAACAGGTTGTTGGAAGTTATACTGATGATTTACTAGTTTAAATTTCTAAATATTTACATATACTGCATCTAGCAGACACTTTTATCCAAAGCGACTTACAATATACAGTACACTCTAAGCAACTGAAGGTTAAGGGCCTTGCTCAAAGGCCCAACAGTGCCAACCTGGCAGTGGTAGGTTTAAACCAGCGATCTACTGATTACTAGTTCAGTACCTTAACCGCTAGGCTACAACATCCCTGTAAATAGTGACTTTTTGCCATTTATTTATTTATTTATTTTAAAAAAGTTATCATTTAAAAATGTGATTATTTTGCATATCAGTATTATTTTAAACAAATATAAGCAGATCTGGTCATTTATTTACATAGTTTTATGAGTTGTACTAGCCTTGTACCCTCTGTGCAAAACTAATAGACCAAACATTTCTCTATTAATGAAATGTAAAAATGTGTTAAATTACCCACTGCTTTAGACCTCTGTGATGATTAATGTGCAGGCAGTGAGTCAGTTAGTGAGTGTCAGCATTTCTTCGAAAAGTTACACAGTATTTAAAGATATATTCTCATGAATATTTACTGGTAGGTCTGCAATCTCTTTCTTATTTTCCCTCCAAAAAACTGTCAACAAGTTTGTGTTTAAATTGCTGCTTCTAAACTAAAACTAAACTAAGACAGTAAATCATTTTAATGTAAATGAAATTATATAGAAACCTTAAAACGGCTTGTGGGATGATGAGCTGTTCGTAGTTGACGTGTTCTCGCAGTTCTGTCAGATAGTTCACGTAGGTTAGCTTCTTGCCAAACTTGTGGCTAGACAGAGAAAAATCAATATATATGAACTTCAGAAAGGAGCAAAACAGTAAAGCAGTGAAAAGATTTTGAAATTGAATAAATCTGTGTACCTTATAAGAGGTTTGAATAAATTCCATAAGATCTTGATGAAATTTGTGGGGTGGACGACATAGAGGGCTTTAAGATTCTTCTTATACCTGGAATTAATGCACACAAAATAAACAATAATATAGGCGTTAGTGAGGTTATTCAAATATTTGTCTAATATACAGTACACTGATTCGCCATAACATTAAAACCACCTCCTTGTTTCTACACTCACTGTCAGTATCAGTTTTTTACCATTTTATCAGCTCCACTTACCATATAGAAGCACTTTATAGTTCTACAATTACTGACTGTAGTCCATCTGTTTCTCTACATACCTTTTTAGCCTGCTTTCACCCTGTTCTTCAATGGTTCACAGCAGCGCTGCTGGAGTTTTTAAATAACGTGCCCACTCACTGTCCACTCTATTAGATACTCCTACCTAGTTGGTCCACCTTGTAGATGTAAAGTCAGAGACGATCGCTCATCTATTGCTGCTGTTTGAGTTGGTCATCTTCTAGACCTTCATCAGTGGTCACAGGACGCTTCCCACGGGGCGCTGTTGGCTGGATATAATTTTGGTTGGTGGACTATTCTCAGTCCAGCAGTGACAGTGAGATGTTTAAAAACACCAGCAGCGCTGCTGTGTCCACTCATATTAGCACAACACACACTAACACACCACCACCATGTCAGTGTCACTAATTGTAGCACTACAAAGTGCTTCTATATGGTAAGTAAAGCTGATAAAATGGACAGTGAGTGTAAGAACAGGGAGGTGGTCATAATGTTGTGCCTAATCGGTGTATATCTAGGTCTTTTTATATTTATGTATTTATTTTTAGGAGATAGGTGTTACAGTAAAGAGTAAAAGCTTGAACTACTTAAACATTTTCAAAATATTTGTTGAGAAATGAAATAAAGTTAATTTAACACATTATTACCCACGGAGCACAGTGGAGGGCTAGCGGTCTGTTCCGCTAAGATATCTGTTCAAAAATCAGTGGTGCTACTGACTGACCGTGTGTCTACACAGACATGATCGGCTTTGTCTGAGAAGGGAGGATGGGTAAGGTTTGAAACCCTGTCCAGGGTATTCCTGCCTTGCACCCAGTGCTTCCCAGTGAAGCATAAAGTGGTTGATGAAAATGAAATGAAATATATTTAAAAAACAAAATGTATTTTATTTAATCTTTATCAACCGCCTTATATATATACACCAATCAGGCATAACATTATGACCACCTTCCTAATATTGTGTTGGTCCCCATTTCGCTGCCAAAAAACCCCTGCAACTGTGATGCACTGTGTATTCTGACATCTTTCTATCAGAACCAGCATTAACTTCTTCAGCAATCTGAGCTACAGTAGCTCGTCTGTTGGATCGGACCACACGGGCCAGCCTTCGCTCTCCACATGCATCAATGAGCCTTGGTCGCCCATGACCCTGTCGCGGTTTACCACTGTTCCTTCCTTGGACCACTTTTGATAGATACTGACCACTGCAGACCAGGACCAAGAGCTGCAGTTTTGGAGATGCTCTGACCCAGTCGTCTAGCCATCACAATTTGGCCCTCGTCAAACTCAATTAAATCCTTAAGTTTGCCCATTTTTCCTGCTTCTAACGCATCAACTTTGAGGATAAAATGTTCACTTGCTGTCTAAAATATCCGCAACCCACTAACAGGTGCCGTGATGAAGAAATAATCAGTGTTATTCACTTCACCCGTCAGTGGTTATAATGTTATGCCTCGTCAGTGTACATATACTGTATATTACCCACCTATTAATAACAACACAATCCCCCACCCTCTAGGCAGAAGCATTACAGTTCATCACAAACACCAAATGTTGACCGAATTGACCTTATTAAAGGAGCTAAATTATTAACCATGGAATTAAATACACTCTTAAGTTGGCCTGTTACAGTACAGCTTCTGTGTTACACAAAATAAACAGTAAGGACTTTACAATTTAATGAAGGACAATGCGGAGATATATATTTTACATACTTTCGGTCAAATTCCCGGTAAGCGTTTCTGAGCCAGCTCAGGTTTGGTTTGTTGATGCTGCGTAAGCCATAGTGGAAATAAACCACTGTGTAGTCACTCTCAACATACTGGTCTAATGTGTACTTCATATACCTGTATAAGAGAAACACATTTAAGTGTTAACAACAAAAGTGTCCTGTTCTTTCATTATGTCACATTTTATATGATCTGAAACAATATAGCATGAAAAATACAAGCACAGTTTTAAGTTGAGACAGTAATAATAATAATAATAATAAAATATAAAAGAAAAACAAACAGCATTGATCAGCAAATCCTTCCAACAATTTCAAAGGTGGACTCATCAAACCACATCATATATTTTTTTAGCCATTCATACATGACTTGATTTGCGCAGTAAAAACTTAACTTAAATTTTTTTGACAAGAGGTTTTCCGTAGTACTCCAGATCCCATGAGGTTATATTCAATACAAAAGCATGTTGGATTTTGATATAGTACGTATGATGGATCAAAGTTTAAGGATATTTAATATTAGTTATCGGCGTATAAAGTGTAGAAGGAGACGTTAACATAAACGTAATGATTACTGTACTTACTCCAGGAGCCTGTGGTGATTAAGCTGATGTGATGGTGGCATGCAGCAGCTGCTGAAAATGATCAGTTTTCGACCATAGTTATCATCACCTAACAAACACACACCACATAAGAAACAGGAAAACAGTTATTTGATCACCCGCCAAGTGACAGACAGTGACTTAAAAAAATAAGCAGATTTGGCAGTGGTAGAAGTGATCTGTGATAGAAGGGTGCATGCAAATAATGGGCATGGTGTTCTTCTGAGCCATAACAGGAAAGCCCAACAGTGTAAAGTTTAAATTTTTGAAAGTATATCAGTAGAATTAATGCCTGTGAGGCCATCATTAATCCTGAAACATATCTACACATTGAAGCGACAAAGGCTTGAGTCAATATGATTCAAAATTTTCAGAGACTTCAACGCTTAAATTGACGATGTCAGGCCACATTCTGTGTGCATTACATTAGCATGACTGCTTGATCAGAGTTCGCAGATGTAACACTGGCCTGCCTGCAGTTTAGACCTTTATACTATTAAAAACATTGAATTGCCTTACAGCAAGAAGGTCCTGGGTTTAATTCCCAGGTGGGGCGGTCTGGGTCCTTTCTGTGTGGAGTTTGCATGTTCTCCCCGTGTCTGTGTGGGTTTCCTCCGGGAGCTCCGGTTTCCTCCCACAGTCCAAAGACGTGCAAGTGAGGTGAATTGGAGAAACAAAATTGACCATGACTGTGTTTGACAATAAAAACTAATGAACCTTGTGTAACCTGTAACTACCTGCCCTGTTCTGAATGTAACCAAAGTGTGTAAAACATTGAAACAACAAAACAGGTATATTTGCTTTGTTTGTAGATAAGCATGTTTTATTTAAACAAAAACAAAAAAACAGGTATATTTGCTTTGTTTGTAGATAAGCATGTTTTCAACTGTTTCAGCCATCAAATAAATAATAAGCGTATATTTAAACAAAAAAAAAAAAAACAGGTCAAAATATTTTGTTTTATTCTATTACAGATTAAAGACAATATTTAAATCAGTGTTCTGTTTTTATTAGCATTCTACATCCTGTCCCAGGTTTGTACAGTATTAAACAAAAGCATAGTTGTTTTGTATTTAAAATGATAGAATTTTCATTTGCAATGTAACTTTGTTAAATTTGTCCACATTTAGTCAAACTAAAAGATAAAAGAAACTTAAAGTATTTTGAACACTAAACAGTCTCCAGCCAGGACTGACAGAACCAGGAAATCCTGTTTAACAATGTGATAGCCACAGCGCTACTGAATAATAAAAATGCAGACATTGTGGAGTTAAACAGAGATAAGGAAATGCAGTTGTTACCAGTAACCTGAAGGATGCCATGACGTGCAACATCATAATAAGGATGTGATGTGTCCTGACAAGCATTGCCACTGGGATGCGTTAAAGAACTCTGACTTATTCTGCCTTTGTCCTCCTCTTCTTCCTTCTCCAGCTCTATTAATCAGAAAAATAGCATTAATGTGCATTATTGTATTTTACACTAACTCTCATATTGAATGTGCACAAGGAATGAACCATATTATCCACACATTAAAATACTTTAATTTATACTGTAAAATACAGCGATTTATAATAAGCTTTTTTTTTATATTCAAATACTTATGAGAAAAGACCAGAAAGTCTTATTCTCTGTAAACTGATGTGTTCCAAAAATTCTTGTCCCTTAATGTAGAATAAAGGTGCTCAGGTGGCAAGGCTGTAAATTCCGCTGTCCCACTTCCACTGCGATCCATGGTTTGAATCCCCAGTGGTGCTGTTGGTAGCCAATTAGGCACATACATAAAGACATGATTGGCTATGTGTGGTTGGGAGAGGGGGGTTGGGGGACTAGTGATGGACTGGCGTCACATACAAGGTGTGTTACTGTATTGCACCAAGTGAGGACCCACCACAACTGACCAAGATAAAGTAGTGGTAAAAACATGAAAATATACATTAGAAAATAGCTCTTGGGTTTTTTTTTTTTTATTTCTCTGACCTTGAACTGACTTGGACACCCACATCTGGGAAGATGCCAAATGTCGTGAAGGCTCCCCATTTGTAAACAATTCTCACTGTAAAAAAGTATGATTTTATATTGTACCTTCTACCAGACTGATGATTAATAACAGTTACTTCTTAGAGCATCATCAAGTTGCCCAAATACTAATCATTTTACAAAATGGTTAAAGTGCCTCTATTATCTTTTATTAGCACATTATGCCACTAGGTACTAAAGAACTAAACATTTAAGACACTAAACATAAGACTTTGTTACTTCTGATTATTAAAAAAAACAAATATACTTTATGAAATCATTTTCTACTTTTTCAAGAAGAAAAAAAAATACAAAGCAGAACTGACTGACTTTGGTTCTTGCCTAAGAGTCACATTACATATTCAGATCTTTCCACTATTTTAGACTTTCATTAACATGACCTAATTATTCAGTGAAAAGGTCAGAAGACATTTCTGTTCAGAAATGCCAGCAGCTCACTGAGCATGCACTAGCTAAAAAACTGAAAAAAATAAAATGCAGTAAAGTCTTTGTGTTTAATTAACAGTGCACCGCTGTTCTCCCAACAGACACAATTACAGCGGTCAGCCTTATCGCACCAGTGACCCGTCCTTTTCTGGAACACTCTAAATATAGCTCAGCACAGAGGTGCATGTCAAATTTAACATGTGGTTTATGGGAAATGTGCTTTCTGTGCTTTACTTCACATGCTTGACTTCCTTCCCAGCACCAGGGCAGAGCTGATTCAAGCAGGAGTAAGAATCACCGCTGCCACTTTAGATAATCGTAAGCTGACTCCTTTCCAGACAACAGAGTGAGATCAGAGCTGAGTCATAAGAGTTTGCTGATAACAAAACTCATTAACTTTTGGAAGGAAATAAGGGTTTTAGAGGGAACTGGCATTTTCAGTTTCTATCAGCAATTATTTTATTTAAATGAGGTTTTATTTTTGGAGCATCCAACAAGTGGCAGTGAGAGCTCGGCAATTAAGGTACTGGACAAGTAATAGAAGTTTGCTGGTTCTTGCTCCAAAATCAAGCTGCCACTGTTGCACTCATTTGCTCAAATTCGGTAATTAGTCATAATTGGTCCTGGGTTCGATCCCCAAGTGGGGTGGCCCAGGTCCTTTCAGTGTGGTGTTTGCATGTTCTTCCCGTGTCTGCGTGGGTTTCCTTCGGGTGCTCCAGTTTTCTCCACAGTCCAAAGACATGCAAGTGAGGTGAATTGGAGACACTAAATTGTCCAAGACTGTATTTGATATAACCTTGTGAACTGATGAACCTTGTGTAATGAGTAACTACCGTTTCTGTCAAGAATGTAACCAAAGTGTAAAACATGACATTACAATCCCAATAAACAAACAAACAAAGTCATAATTGTTAAGTCACTTTGAATAAAAGTGTCAGCTAAAAGCTGAAGCTATAAATGTAAAGGCGTCTTACAACATGCAAATACTCTAAACTCCCTTCATTTACATTTTCGGCATTTAGCAGACACCTTTATCCAAAGCGACTTACATTACAGTTACAGTATACAGTCTGAGCAACTGAGGGTTAAGGGCCTTGCTCAAGGGTCCAACAGCAGCAACCTGGCAGTTAACCAGCAACCTTTGGATTACTAGTCCTGTGCCCTAACCACTAGGCTACGGCTTGCCCTTCATGCTCATTGTACTTTAACAACACAATTAGCAGTAGAATTAGGGCAGCGGTAGCACAGTGGAAAGGTACTTGACTAGTAAGCAGAAGGTTTCCGGTTCAAGCACCACAACTGCCAAACTGCCACTGTTAAGGCCCCTGAGCAAGGCCCTTAACCCTCTATCGCTTAAATTGTGTTCGGTCATTATTGTAAGTCGCTTTAAATAAAAGCTTTCACTAAATATCACAAATGTAAATGTATTTACAGAAAACGCACAAAATAAGAGCAACCTGTATGAATCATACTATCTCAGACCTCATAAGAAGCTTTAGTTCTTTCTTGATTGTGGTCAAACATGACTTGACACATTTTAAGTGGCGATGGCATTGTCACTGTAGCCTATTATACCAGTTTCAAAGCAAGCTCATTAAACAGACATGCACAGTGAGCAGAGCTGCTGTAAGGACGTGTGAGGATTAAGTGTATATTCTGCAACTTGCTGATCACTAATCTGCAAACAAAATTTACTGACAGGGACAACCTGAGTTAACAACATATAGTTAGTAAAATATTTTACCTTTATCCAGCACCAACTTGCCTTGTGTAATAAAGTACCTGCACACTCAGTTACTTAATCAAACATTTAACTGAATGTATTGATTTAGAGTTTAATTAGACTAGACGTAATTACTGCAGCCCTGTTGTATCTAAACATCACATAAATAAAACCTTTATTTATTCAGCAATTTAAACCAGGCTAAATAATCTCAACAAGCATACTGCAGCAAACCACAGTGAGAGCTGTTATTTTTAAACAAAGAAAACCAGGAACAATGGAAAGTTTTCCTAAAAACATATAAACAGCCCCCCAAATTCCTCCAATAGCCCATTGATGACTCACCCAGGAAGTAACAACAAAAGCCAGATAAACATCTAAATAGCTACAGGTCTCGATCACCTCAGTTAAAGACAATTGTCATCATTCCATTATACAAAAGATACTGGACATAATGGTATCAGTGTGGTAGTTGCACAGCAGATACAGCTGCTAACCAACAGAAAGATAAAGGCTTTTCCAGAAACACACTTCTGTGACGCTGTTTCATGTCCAAGTTTGAATAATCAGGTTACACTCAAACATTTTTCATTGAAAGAATTCCCCACAAACAGGGGCCAACATTTCTTAAAACAACATATAATAATAATATTAAATACACTGATCAGCCATAACATTAAAACCACCTCCTTGTTTCTACACTCACTGTCCATTTTATCAGCTCCACTTACCATATAGAATCACTTTGTAGTTCTACAATTACTGACTGTAGTCCATCTGTTTCTCTACATACTTTTTAGCCTGCTTTCACCCTGTTCTTCAATGTTCAGAAGCCCCACAGGACCACCACAGAGCAGGTATTATTTAGGTGGTGGATGATTCTCAGCACTGCAGTGACAATGACATGGTGGTGGTGTGTTAGTGTGTGTTGTGCTGGTATGAGTGAATCAGACACAGAAGCGTTGTTGGGAGTTTTTAAATACCGTGTCCACTCACTGTCCACTCTATTAGACACTCCTACCTAGTTGGTTCACCTTGTAGATGTAAAGTCAGAGACGATCGCTCATCTATTGCTGCTGTTTGAGTTGCTCATCTTCTAGACCTTCATCAGTGGTCACAGGACGCTGCCTAAGGGGCACTGTTGGCTGGATATATTTTTGGTTGGTGGACTATTCTCAGTCCAGCAGGGACAGTGAGGTGTTTAAAAACTCCATCAGCGCTGCTGTGTCTTATCCACTCATACCAGCACACCACACACCATGTCATTGTCACTGCAGTGCTGAGTATCATCCACCACCTAAATAATACCTGCTCTGTGGTGGTCCTGGAAGAGTCCTGAAAACTGAAGAACAGCATGAAAGGGGGCTAACATGCAGAGAAACAGATAAACTACAGTCAGTTATTGTAGAACTACAAAGTGCTTTTATATGGTCAGTGGAGCTGATAAAATGGACAGTGAGTGTAGAAACATGTTATGGCTGATCGGTGTAATAGACTTATTGTACTTACAGTGCTGTGGAAAAATTTATTCAAAAGTATTAAAATCTGTTGGAAAAGTTTTTCACAGCACTGTATCCAATAATTACAACTAAAAGAAAAAGAACAAGATGAACTCACCAATCTCTGCCAGCTGTTCCAGGTCATTTGTTGAGATCATGTTAAGACTTATATTCGGTCAGCTCTGTTACATTCTGAAATGAGAAAATTACTTACTTGGTAATAAAACCAAAGTCAAACCTAATACAGAGGTTAAACCTAATACAGTTTAACAGAATTTTGCTGTCCATCTTTGCAGCACTTAACCAGCCAGAGATAAGAGATAAGCATGCCACACTGCACAATCCAAAACCACTGATCCTTACTGATCAAAGAAAATCTTTAAAAATCAGCTATTTTGTCTGCAACAGCAGATTAGGCTAACTATGACACAGTGTAACTTTATACAAACAATACATGTACTAAATATAAATTTTTTTATTTTAGTAAATATATACACTTATTTGAATGAGTAAAATGAAAAGATAAGTGTGAAATATCTATGGGATAAAATAGATGGATTGATGGGATATGATTGATAGATAGTGCATGCCTCATAAGCCCTATGTATATTTTATAATATGGATTAATACAGCTGTTATCAAGTACTTCGGCTTATTAAACATCCCTATTTTTTACTTTAAAAACAACAACAAGTTTAAAAACAAGCGTGGTAGGTTTTCTTTCTTGGAAAAAGTAACAGTTTTAAATTCCTTTATTTTAGATCATAGACCGATAAAAGCTTAGGCATTAGGTAGTCTTTTTCCAACCATTTCCAGTCTTTTGACCTTCAACAACTAGTCCTGGAATCCTGTAAGACTGGATATTCTGTTTTACTGAGATAAGACTGGGCACATGCTAAATACAAAAAAAGCCACTGCACGGCATAACAGGCTTAGCAGAAGCCCAGCAAGACCATAACCTCACAATAGTGTTTATGAGATAAGGGGAAGGCTGACTGGTCATTGTGTTATTTTTTTTTTTTTTTTTTACAATGTACTTGGAACTTATTTAAATGAAAGAGTCCGGCATAAATGAAATTAATATAATTTTGCAATTACAGCAATGTTAAACTGATAATCCATATATCCCCACAGCAAAGTATCAGTGGCACCAAAATTTTGCAAAAGTTTAATTCATTTATTCAATTATTCATCTGTAATCACCATTTCATCACGAAATGATTAATCACGACTGTTCAAGTTAACACAGATGCCGATAAAATACATATTACTGGGAACATCGACAGAATCCAGGACTACGAGTTAACACACTGGGCACAAGGCAGGAATACCCTGGACAGGGTGCCAATCCATTGCAGGATTGTTTGTTTGTTTGTTTGTTTATTAGGATTTTAACGTCATGTTTTACACTTTGGTTACATTCATGACAGGAACGGTAGTTACTCATTACACAAGGTTCATCAGTTCACAAGGTTACACTGAACACAGTCATGGACAATTTAGTGTCTCCAATTCACCTCACTTGCATGTCTTTGGACAGTGGGAGGAATCCGGAGCACCCGGAGGGAACCCACGCAGACACGGTGAGAACATGCAAACTCCACACAGGAAGGACCCGGACCGCCCCACCTGGGGATCGAACCCAGGACCTTCTTGCTGTGAGGCAACAGTGCTACCCACTTAGCCATCGTGCCGCCCTTGCAGGATTGTAACCTTACATTGCAGTTTTTTTTGTACTGTGTTTATGGGTTTTTTTGGGGGTTTTTTTACGGGAAGAGATTAAGTTAACTAAGCCATTTTTCCTTTTTTTCTATTATCAAAGGTGTCAATAATTTTGGTTGGTGGTGGCTAACTCACCACTAAGTTAAAGCAAGCAAAACTAAAAATAAAGAAAATGATTTTGATCTTTTAGGCACAAATTCCTGTGAGTGGCTGCTGAAAAAGCTTACAAAGAAGTCACTATTTTAATACCATTTGTTTTAGAAATGGGATGTCCAACAAGCTGGCCAGGTGTCCAAATACCTTTGGCCATATAGTGTATCATAAACCCTGATGAGCCAAACATTAGGACCACTCCCCAAAATAAGCACGGACAGCAATTCCTATTTCGTAACTACTGTGCATGTAACGGTTAGGAATATATTAAATGTTGTGCCAGCGGTAGGTACTCGATGTTAGTTATACTGTGGCTCGGTGGTTAGCACTGTCGCCTAACAGCAAAAAGGTCCTGGGTTTAATTCCCAGGTGGAGCGGTCCAGGTCCTTTGCAAACTCCACACCCGTGTCTGCGTGGGTTTCTCCCAGGAGCTCGGTTTCCTCCCACAGTCCAAGACATGCAAGTGAGATGAATTGGAGACACAAAATTGTCCATGACTGTGTTTGACATTAAAGACTTGAACTGATGAATCTTGTGTAACCAGTGATTACCTGTCCTGCCATGAATGTAACCAAAGTGTGTAAAACATGATGTTAAAATCCTAATAAATAAATAAAATAAATAACATTGTTATGGCCAGGGGTGCTAACAGCTGTGGTGAATAGCCACCGACAGTGGTCTGAGGAGGGCCAAGCCGCGAACAGCCAGAATTATTGACGCCAGAGGACATGAAGGCTATGGTGTCTGTTACTGACCAACAGAAGTGTTACTGTGTTTTAAACAGCAGATCATTTTAGTGATGGTGAAGAGGTAGATGTGTCACAACACACTGCATTCAACCCTTCTGTGTAAAGCGCCCATGCCAACTCCTGTCCACAGTCAAAAGCACCTACACTGGACACGCAGGGATCAAAACTGGACATGGGAGCAATCCGGTGGACGGCCAGGCACATGGGTTTCATTTAGAACAGAAGAATGCCTTTATTTGTCATATATACATATACAGATGTACAGTACAACAAAATTCTTTCTTTATGTATCCCAGCTTGTTTTGGAAGCTGGAGTCAGAGCACAGGGCACCATCTCACGTGGAGCAGAGAGGGTTAAGGGCTCAAGTGCCCAACAGTGGCTGCATGGCAGAGCTGGGATTCGAACTCTCAACCTTTTCGTTCATAGTTCATAAACCACTGTTACCCAAGGAAGACACGGTACCAGGATGTACTGAAGAACATCTACCGAAACGTACACAAGCTGAAGGACCTGTTGGTGATGTCCTGGTACCAGATACCACAGGAATCCTTCAACTGTCCTGTGGAGACCATTTCTCCGCGGTTTAGAGGTGTTTTAAGGCCATATTAGACCAGTGTTACTAATTACTTAGCTAATATGTGTATGAACACAAATAAAATTGTGTAACTTTGACAACCAGGAAACAAGTTAGGAAAAAAATAGGAAAAAATTAGTCCATAAAATTCATAGAAACCAACTGTAAACAGAAACCATTCAACCGCCACTCACCTGAGAAATTACTGTCTGAAGTACTAGATGACCCAAAGTTATTTTTAACTTTACAAGTTTGTTTATGAGTTGTTTTTATGTTGAAAAGACGATGAAAAAAGTTATTTTTAGTATAAATGTAAAAAAAATAGTTTCTTACCGTCAGCAGCGTCGGATCAGGTGCCGTGTTTGAAAATTCAACTTCCTAGCAAATGCGCGGTACGCATGCGCAGTTACATTCCTACGGTCCTTCCAACGTTTTTATCCTAGTGACTGAGATCTAGGCTGGTACGGAGCCCCTAAGGTGACATCCCCTGAAAAAAAAATAACGCGTTCCCACGCCTTACTAACGCGTGGCCACGCCTTACTAACGCGTGGCCACGACTTAGTAACGCGTTCCCACGCCTTATTAACGCGTGGCCACGACTTACTTAACGCGTTCCCACGCCTTACTAACGCGTGGCCACGACTTAGTAAGTAGTGGGAATGAGATCGTGGCCACGACTTAAAAAGGTTGAAACAGTTGAATATTGTTTACTCTGTTTACTTTCTTGACTATCGTGTCAATAAACAGAATGGATGATTAAAGCATTGTACTTGCTTACTTTATATTTATTACATCTACAACAGTAGCGAACATTAACGTGTGTATAAACATTACTATGACAACTCGCATACGTCTGTGTGTGCGTAACAGTTCCGTACTGAAACATAAAACCATCACACGTTCTATACATTCACACATGTTGTTAGCCGTAGATTGTTTGTTTTGGAGCCTTGATGTAATATGCAGTCTCCCTCCTGGGTGTAACAGATGATCACACCACATTCAACTGTTTCCCCTAACAACATGTGTTAATGTATGGAACGTGTGATGGTTTTATGTTTCAGTACGGAACTGTTACGCACACACAGACGTATGCGAGTTGTCATAGTAATGTTTATACACACGTTAATGTTCGCTACTGTTGTAGATGTAATAAATATAAAGTAAGCAAGTACAATGCTTTAATCATCCATTCTGTTTATTGACACGATAGTCAAGAAAGTAAACAGAGTAAACAATATTCAACTGTTTCAACCTTTTTAAGTCGTGGCCACGATCTCATTCCCACTCCTTACTAAGTCGTGGCCACGCGTTATTAAGGCGTGGGAACGCGTTAAGTAAGTCGTGGCCACGCGTTAATAAGGCGTGGGAACGCGTTACTAAGTCGTGGCCACGCGTTATTTTTTTTTCAGGGGATGTCACCTTAGGGGCTCCGTAAGGCTGTACCCAAACTGTACAACACTAGTGCACTTTGTGAAGGGAACACACACACACACACTAGCAACCAGTCAATTTTTGACTTCTTTGAATATGCACAGCTACTCACAGACAGTTCTGTGCGTCACTCACACACCACTGTGCGAAATCTAGAACAAATGGCACTGGGTATGTCCAGCTGACTATTTGTATTATTTCCCTATTACATTTCTTTTAAAAATTATTACAAAAAGCTTTTGTGATGCAGGGCAGTTATTGTTAATAATGTTTTAGCAGTTTTAAAATTTTGCTTTGTTTTTGTTTAGTTTAAATTGTTGTTTTATTTTTATCATATAGTTAATGGCCATTACGTTTTACTTACAGCTAATTAAATTTATAAACGACTGAATGTTGTGGGTTTACTTTTGTTTTTTATTTAAAAAAAAAAAAAAAAAAAAAAAAAATCAAATAAAATTACCAAATTTTCAGTCAACAAAAACTTTGATCAGGGGCAAGAAATTTATTTTATTTTTTAACAAAATTATTAATTAAAAATAATAATTCTATCAGAATTTATTTATGTTTATTTCTAGGGTAAACATTATTTTAGTGTGTCATTTTCATTACCCAGAGCTTGTATTTCAGTCTTGCACTTTGTGTTTCAGCAATCCAGTTACTGTCTGTGATAAATTTGGTACTTTCTCGTCATCGTTGCATATGTGTCTCCCAGATGTTCCAGGTACTTCTAGAAACATGCCAGCTGGTGAATTAGCAACTTTAATTTGCTACTTGGCAAAACTTTGAAAGTGAATATGTGGATGTGTGCTGCAATAGACTAACACCCTGTCCAAGGTGCTGTGACCCTAAGCAGGATAAAGTAATTAATGAAGATAAATAAATAAATTATTAATGTTTGTGACAACTTTAAAACTTTAAAAGAAATTATATAAAATAAATGAATACATAAATACTGCTACTATAACTACTACTACTACTACTACTAATAATAATAATAATAATAATAATAATAATAATAATGTTAAATTATGCAGTAAGCTAAACTAGCTCACTATCAATGGGATCCAGGGTTCGAATCCCCAGACGTGCTATAGGCCTGTCAGCTGTCTACACATATAATTGGCTATGTCTGGGTAGAGGGATGGCCGAGGCCCTGCAATAGTTTATAAATAAATAAATAAATACCTAAATAAATAAATACAACTAGCAACTTTAGCAAATTTAGCAGTATACAAACCTTTCATACCTTTTATTAACACTTTGATTGAAAGAAAGTAAATAAACTGTATATGAATCAAATTGGAAATATATGTTCATGTGAATAACATCTAGTGTATGATTCCTGCTTTAAACCCTAAAATCTTTCTTTTTCCAAAATCTAGTTGTCACAGTGATGTCTGGCAGTGACATCTTGCCAGTAGCAGTTTTCTCTCTGAGAAACTTAAAAATAGAAAATAACTTAATCACTTCAATAAAGTACACAATAAAATACTGGCTCAGTAAGGAAAAAAGCATATTTGGGCATGTTATTACAAAATTATTTATAATTAGTGCTGTGATGCAGCCTTGACAAGAGAACTGGGGTGCTTTATTCTGTTTTTACTATTTATCAACTATTACAACATGACATATTTCAATGCAATCAATAAATCACATTGTAGGTTAGTTTACACTGATTTATATGTCGTTTTTATTAGGGGTTAATAATGTCACTGCCAAAATACTCAAACAATGACTTACTAGTTTTTAATATATCTGATATAGTTTTAGATTAATGGTTGATCCATCCGAAATGCCACCTTTTTTGTCCTACAATCTCTCCATGGCTACCTTAGCTGATTGGACACTGGTGTCAACTCTTTGCATTCTCGCTGTCTAATCTTTTTGCAGTATAAATACCAGCTGTGGGTCCAACTTACTTCTCTAATAATGGGTGTCAGAGGATGATTGCAAAATAGTACTGTAATTTTCAGCTTTTGTTGTAGAGCTGCAAGTGACTTATGCTATATGGCCACAAGTATATGTGCACATGATCATGAGCTTGTTGGACATTACATTTTTAAACCATAGTAATTAAGAAAATTCTGGAGTGTCTGGAGTTTATCTAATGTTAGATGAAAAGGCCTGGCTTACAAATTCATCCTGAAGGTGTTTAATGGGATTGAAGTCAGGGTTCTATGCAGGTCAGTAAAGTTCCTCAGCAAACTGTGTCTTTATGTACCTTCTTGTGTAAGACAGGGGCAGAGCTGTTGCCAAAAAGCATTTTATTTATTTTATATTATTGATTATACACTGATCAGCCATAACATTAAACCACATTGTTTCTACACTCACTGTCCATTTTATAAGCTCCACTTACCATATAGAAGCACTTTGTAGTTCTACAATTACTGACTGTCGTCCATCTCTTTCTCTACATACTTTTTTAACCTGCTTTTACCCTGTTCTTCAATGGTCAGGACCCCCACAGGACCACCACAGAGTAGGTATTATTTAGGTGGTGGATGATTCTCAGCACTGCAGTGACACTGACATGGTGGTGGTGTGTTAGTGTGTGTTGTGCTGGTATGAGTGAATCAGCAGCGCTGCTGGAGTTTTTAAATACCGTGTCCACTCACTGTCCACTCTATTACACACTCCTACCTAGTTGTACCATCTTGTAGATGTAAAGTCAGAGACGGTCGCTCATTTATTGCTGCTGTTTGAGTTGGTCGTCTTCTAGACCTTTGTCAGTGGTCACAGCACGCTGCCCATGGGGCACTGTTGGCTGGATATTTTTGGTTGGTGGACTATTCTCAGTCCAGCAGGAACAGTGAGGTGTTTTAAAACCCCATCAGCATTGCTATGTCTTATCCACTCATACCAGCACAACACACACTAATACACCACCACCATGTCAGTGACACTGCCATGCTGAGAATGATCCACCACCCAAATAATACCTGCTCTGTAGTGGTCCTGTGGGGGTCCTGACCATTAAAGAACAGCATGAAAGGGGGCTAACAAAGCATGCAGAGAAATAGATGGACTACAGTCAGTAATTGTAGAACTACAAAGTGCTTCTATATGGTAAGTGGAGCTGATAAAATAGACAGTTAGTGTAGAAACAAGGAGGTGGTTTTAATCTCAATACCACTGTGTGGTAGACACACCTGAACTCCCTAAATAGAAGGCATGTCCACATACTTTTGGTCGTACAGTACATTTTAAAACTGAGCCAGCAAAAAGTCCACGCTGTGAAAACACTTTTATTCACTGTGTAATTTTATTTAATCAGTGCTGGGAAATATTTGTTTGTATTTCTGATGAGTGGAAGTACTTGAATGCACAGTTTAAAAGCAGCTGTAAAAAATTATTGCTGTCTAATCAGTCTTTTCATGTAGGCGTGCTGGTACAACCAACACAATCATGTGTATTTAATGAATAATTTATTTATGGTGCTAATTTGCACCCCATCTCAAATTATATGGAGAGCCTGACATCTGGTGGCCAAATGGCAAGACACCTCCTGCACAGTGTGTACACTGGAAAAAATGAAAAATTGTAATTTATTTTTTATATCTATTGACTGCAAAGGTCACATCATTTGATGAGCATAGAAGTCATGCTTATTTAACCTTATGGGGTCAGGAGACAACTCCTATCAGGACATTGCTTTTAATTAAAGGTTCCCATATGCAAATGTAATACATGTAGAAATGTACAAATTATACGTTCAATAAAAAAAGTATTAAATATGTATATATGTATTTATATATATATACACACACATATATGTATTTATATGTATATCATATGTTTGCATACAGCCTTTTTCATATATGTTATGTTAATACAATTGCATATACTGTATAAATTAAACATACTGTATATGCTAACCTATATGAATAAATTTTCAGCATTTAGCAGACACTTTTATCCAAAGTGACTTGCAGTAATGTGACAGTATACTGTCTAAGCAATTGAGGGTTAAGGGCCTTGTCCAAGGGTCCAACAGTGGCAGTGGTGGGGCTTGAACCAGCGACCTTGTGATTACATTTACATTTTCTGCATTTAGCAGACGCCTTTATCCAAAGCGACTTACAGTACAGTGACAGTATACTGTCTGAGTAATTGAGGGTTAAGGGCCTTGCTCAAGGACTCAACAGTGTCAACCTGGCAGTGGTGGGGCTTGAACCAGCGACTTTCTGATTACTAGTCCAGTACCTTAACCGCTAGGCTACAACTTGCCTAGTCTAAGCAACTGAGGGTAGGGGCCTTGCTCAAGGGCCCAACAGTGGCAACCTGGTAGTGGTGGGGATTGAACCAGCGGCCTTTCGATTGCTAGTTCAGTACCTTACCTGTAGGCTACAACTGTCCTATTACTAGTCTAGTACCTTAACTGCTATTCTATTCTACCTAAAACTACTCCTATAAATATATTTTATATATGTACATACATTTTATTACCTTTATTTATTACCTTACAGGTAACATATGTGGAAAAACCATTATTGATATAGGGGCATATATGTAATATATTACATTTCCATGTGGGTTAGCATGTGGGTAAAGACATATTACACACAACATATCATATTAATACAGTAATGTGAATAGAATGTCCTGAATAACAGTGACTGTATGTGAGAATCAAACCCATTGTAAGTAAGTCTGATCATTTTCTGCTCCTTTATTTAAAAAATAAATGTTTAAGTTTAACTCATGCTGTAGATGTGTTGGATAAGGATTAGGTTTAAACATGCTGGCATATCTATTTAAACCAGCTCAGCCATACCAGCATCAGAGCAATACTTCAGTTTTAGCAACAAGCTAACTGAACACCTACGCCAACTCTAAAAACCTTGGCTGGCTTGATGCTGCTAATCCTCTTGGCTATCAAATGATGGTTATCTGCCCTGTAATAAGTTGGCGGAAATGAAAGATGATTCACCGAGGGCACTCCAGGATGCACACCTTCTAGAAAATACCTTTAGAGTCACAGTTTAAGCCCTGTTCCAAATGCAATAATCCGGAGATGAATTACTGTCCGAGCTGGTTGGGAGTCCAGCAGTTGCTTCCCCTAACAGCTGCTGCTTTTTTTTGCTCGGAGGTGAAAATAAACTGTCAAGCCTGGGATTTCTCTCAGGTCAAGCACTCAGGTTCATCGAGGTTTAGTGTTCATGCCTTTATGGCTTGGAAACCTTGAAGTGCTCGCCAAACCAGAACTGTTCAATGGGGTTTTAAAATCAACAGTTTAATATTTTTTTCTTAACTGGTTGAACATATATGGGTGAGAGTTCTTTTTAAAACGGGTACATTTAAAACTGTGCATATAAATAGGGCAGTACGGTGGGTAGCGCTGTCGCCTCACAGCAAAAAGGTCCTTGGTTTACATTTACAATTACATTTTCGGCACTTAGCAGACGCTTTTATTCAGAGCGACTTACAAAAATGCTTCCATAGTGAACATTACCTTACTCTAGTTTAAGTAGACAACAGTCCTTGGTTTGGACTATTCTCAGTCCAGCAGTGACATTGAGGTGTTTAAAAACTCCATCAGCATTGCTGTGTCATATCCACTCATACCAGCACAACACACACTAACACACCACCACCATGTCGTTGTCACTACAGTGCTGAGAATGATCCACCACCCAAATAATACCTGCTCTGTGGTGGTCCTGAATTGAAGAACAGCATGAAAGGGGGCAAACAAAGCATGCAGATAAATAGATGAACTACAGTCAGTAATTGTAGAAGTACAAAGTGCCTCTATATGGTAAGTGGAGCTGATAAAAAATGTGTGTAGCCGTTCAGGTGGCGCAGCGGTAAAAACACACGCTGTTTACCAGAGCTGAGATCTCGAATACATCGTATTGAATCTCGGCTCATCCTGCCGGCTGAGGCTGAGAGGCCACATGAACAACGATTGGCCTGTTGTTCAGATAGGGGTGGGTTTAAGCCGGATGGGGACTCTCTCTCAGACTAGTGCGATTACGACCTCTGCTGGCTGGTTGGTGGCGCCTGCACGGAGATGGGAAAGGAGTGCGGTGCAGGGTGTGGCTCACCCTACACAGCGCTGTACTGCACTGCACTCGTCAAGTGTAGGTGATAAGACGTTTGATTGCTGTGCACGTGTCGGAGGGGGCGTGGAGCAGCCTCGTCCTCCTCAATCAGGAGCAGGGACCAGCATTAGTGAGAGGATAATTGACGGGTAGAAATTGGATGCGCTAAAGTGGGAGAAAAAGGGGGGGGGGGGGGGGGGTGTAGAAACAAGGAGGTGGTTTTAATGTTATGGCTGTCTAAGCAATTGAATGTTAAGGGCCTTTCTCAAGGGCCTATCAGGGACAACCTGGCAGTGGTGGGGCTTGAACCAGCAACCTTTTGATTACTAGTCCAGTATCTTAAACGCTAGGCTACAACTGCCCTTTATCCCAGGTGGAGCAGTTCTTTCTGTGTGGAGTTTGCATGTTCTCCCTGTGTCTGCATGAGTTTCCTTCCACAGACCGAAGACATTGGAGATACTTAAACACTCCTAGGTATGTGTGTGTGTGTGAATGTGTGTATGTGTGTTTGCCCTGTGATGGACTGGCAACCTGTCCAGGGTAAATCGGACCCACTGCCTCCCTGAGTAAGATAAAGGGGTGGTAAAATAGACCATGAATGAATAAATGTATATAAATAAATGTGCCAAATAAACATCTAGGGGTCAGGACACCTGGAAATATCACTCATCCGGAATAGAGTAGTGAATGATGACAAGCAGTTTGACATCCGGTCTTCTCTTCGTTTCCTCCCAACTGGCACAATAAAACTTGCTGAAAACCAAATATGAAAGTTGATTCCTTTCAAGGGGTAAAAATAGGGTTGATATGTGCTCAGCCTTTACTCTCAGATAACAGTATCAGGTGTTGAAACAATACGCTGAGTAGGATACACTCTGTTCCAAACATGTCATTCATTCAATTCTAGTGTGTCAACCACCCAGAGAAACATAACAAGGTGGGATTTACTGCAGTAAACAGCCAATCAATCTAGCTTCACTCCAATCCTCTCCTGCACCACACTGTGAAATTGCTTGTTTGGAACAACTGGCAGGAGAAATGAAATGGTCCGGAAACTTGAAAAACATTTTAATAAGCAGAGAGACATCAAGGGGGAACAAATAAGCAGACTTAACTGGATCCTCACTATAGGAAGATAACAGACAAACATGGGGATTCAAATAAATAAAGAATTAAAGACAATTCAGTAGAGATTCATTATACTGCTTATACAAATAGTGTTCAGTGTTTCACACACAGTATATTCCCACAAGGGTGCATCATGCATGTATACAATTACTAACTGCATCCTATCAGTTCCTCCTTTTACCTGTCCATTCATGAAAATTGACCCTCGTAGGTCTACCACTACTGGTCAGATAATATTTAAATAATGGAGCATTTTAACAAAGCAATGATAATAATAGTGGTGCTCACTGAGAGCATGTAATAACACTTCTGTTTATATCGTCTTCTTCCTTGTAGTTGTGTTTACTCCACTACAGAAGAGATAATCAGTGTTATTCACTTCACCTGTCAATGGTCATAATGTTATGCCTGGTCGGTGTATGTGTTTGTATTCAGTTGTACTCAGTGACTATATTATCACATATATATGCATCTTTGCACAATATTGCATTATTGCATATTATTACCATTTATTCAAAACTTGTCCCCATCACATCTTGGATTAGAAAATGTGCCTTGTATTTATTTATTTGTATTATTTGTACTGTTTCTATTTGCACTGTGTATATTATATTGGTGGCACTGTCGCCTCACGGCAAGAAGGTCCTTGGTTTGATCCCCAGGTGGGGCGGTCCGAGTCCTTTCTGTGTGGAGTTTGCATGTTCTCCCCGTGTCTGCGTGGGTTCCCTCCGGGTGCTCCAGTTTCCTCCCACAATCCAAAGACATGCAAGTGAGGTGAATTGGAGATACAAAATTGTCCATGACTGTGTTTGATATAACCTTGTGAACTGATGAATCTTGTGTAATGAGTAACTACCGTTCCTGTCATGAATGTAACCAAAGTGTTAAAACATGACGTTACAATCCTAATAAATAAACATATATTGTCTGCATTTTTGTTCTATGCATTCATAACACTAAGCTTGAACTTCATGGGTGTAATCATTTATGTCAGTGATATATATATATTTCAATATCAGATTCTCATGTGCTTTAACTCTGCTTGTACACTGGATTTATTTATTTATTTATGCACTTTGCTTCAGTCTATGAGGGAAAATGAAAATGCATGTTAATAATTCACCTTTGATATGTGCTTGAAATATTTTAATAAATCTATTGCCTGATGTATTATTATACTATATAATCTGTTTATTAGGAAGGGAAGTGATTGTCTCAATTGGTATTAATTTAATTTACTTATTCTCTGTTTTATAACCGCTTTATCGGGCGGCACGGTGGCTAAGTGGGTAGCACTGTCACCTCACAGCAAGAAGGTCCTGGGTTCGAACCCCAGGTGGGGCGGTCCGGGTCCTTTCTGTGTGGAGTTTGCATGTTCTCCCCATGTCTGCGTAAGTTTCCTCCGGGAGCTCCGGTTTCCTCCCACAGTCCAAAGACATGCAAGTGAGGTGAATTGAAGATACTAAATTGTCCACGATAACCTTGTGAACTGAAGAAACTTGTGTAATAAATAACCGTTCCTGTCATGGATGTAACCAAAGTGTAAAACATGACGTTAAAATCCTAATAAGCAAAACAAACAATAACCGCTTTATCCTGCTCAGGGTCACAGTGGGTCTGATTCATTGGGTGAAAGGCAGCACCCCGCAGACACATAGCCAGTCCATCCCAGGTCAGACACACACACACACACACACACACACACAGACACACATTCACACTCTTGAGTTGCTTCAGTTAACCTGACTGCATGACTGTGTACATTATGGGAGGAAACCAAAGCTCGTGGAGGAAACTTACATTACACAGGGAGAACATTCAAACTCTACACAGAAAAGACCCTGGCCACCCAGCCTTGCAATTGAACCCAGGCCCTTCTTTCTGTGAAGCAACAGCGCTACCCACTGCGCCAATGTGCCACGTCTTGGTATAAGGCAGGTTAGATTTTTTTTAATTAAATATAACATGTTTTATAGATGTAAGTATTGTGTTAAAATTCAAAACAATACTCAAAATAATTTAAATTCATAAACTGTATATTTCTCATTAGATCTGTATTGCATGTAATTGCACAATGTATTCTCAAATCTCCCTACATGCCCTGCTCTGCTGTGTATGTTCATTTGCTGTGAACTACATCTTTGCAAAATGTCAGGAACGTCTTCTCAGCAAATTAAAGTGAGAGAGAGAGCGAGAGAGAGAAGAGAGAATCGTGACATTCTAAGGGCATAGTAACCATAAATAGCTCCGCTCGCTGCCAGCAGTGTTTCCCACTCTTGTCAAAAGAAATACATTAGGACTTTTCTTTATCTGGGTTTTCTTAATCCTCTCTTTGAAGTGATCCAAATTATTAGTTATTATTCTTCACATGTCTCAGAGGTCAGAGATAAAATTAGAGGCACTGAAAAGACCATGTACATGCTTTTGCTTCTAGGCTGTGGGAGCCACTGTGAGAATGGAAGGGAACAGCCAGGGAACAGGCCCTGATCAGACAATATCAGGGTGACTAAAAATACTAAATACTGTGGCGTCGGCGAGACGTAAGGAAACATGATGCTCTTTTATTTAGGAGAATAGCTCTTGTGTGGATTACGAGTGTGGAAAAAAGGGCCAGATCTGATATACGACAGATCCCTCCCACTTTCTCTGAACACATACACCGATCAGCCATAACATTAAAACCACCTCCTGGTTTCTACACACTCTGTCCATTTTATCAGCTCCACTTACCATATAGGAGCACTTTGTAGCTCTACAGTTACTGACTGTAGTCCATCTCTGTTTCTCTACATACCTTTTTAGCCTGCTTTCACACTGTTCTTCAATGGTCAGGACCCCCACAGGACCACTACAGAGCAGGAATTATTTAGGTGGTGGGTCATTCTCAGCACTGCAGTGACACTGACATGGTGGTGGTGTGTTAGTGTGTGTTGTGCTTGTATGAGTGGATCAGACACAGCAGCGCTGCCGAGTTTTTAAATACCGTGTCCACTCACTGTCCACTCTATTAGACACTCCTACCTAGTTGGTCCACCTTGTGTATTCAAAGTCATCTATTGCTGCTGTTTGAGTTGGTCTTCTTCTAGACCTTCATCAGTGGTCACAGGACGCTCAACACAGGGCGCTGTTGGCTGGATATTTTAGTTGGTGGACTATTCTCAGTCCAGCAGTGACATTGAGGTGTTTAAAAACTCCAGCAGCATTGCTGTGTCTTACCTACTCATACCAGCACAACACACACTAACACACCACCACCATGTCAGTGTAACTGCAGTGCTGAGAATCATCCACCACCTAAATAATACCTGCTCTGTGGTGGTCCTGTGGGGGTTCTGACCATTAAAGAACAATGTGAAAGCAGGCTAAAAATGTATGTAGATAAACAGATGGACTACAGTCAGTAATTGTAGAACTACAAAGTGCTTCTATATGGTAAGTGGAGCTATTAAAATGGACAGTGAGTATAGAAACAATGAGGTGGTCATAATGTTATGGCTGATCGGTGTAGGTCACTATGAGGAACACACTCAAAAAAAAATAAAGTGACTTTGAAAACTCAAACACAAAACAATCTATTCACTGAATCACTCAAACACATCTCACTCTACACAAGCGCTCCTAGAACAATTCAACCATGAATCCCATTTTAACACTTGTTTCATACTGTTTCAGCTGTGGGCGTGGTGCATCATGGAAACTCAAAATGACCACTCGCCACAATACTATTACACCTTCCATGCCAAAACAGAAGTAATACAAGGCTTAAGTAATTCCTCTTAATATAGGAGCCTGTCACCTATATTAGCCTTAAACCTATTAAAATGTTTGGTAAGAGCTGAAGCCATAATTAAAAGCTAAACCTTATTGTCTAACATCAGTGCCTGACTTGACAACTGTTATTTTAAAACAAAGGCCCACATTTGCACAAAATCTTGTGGAAAGCCTTCCCAGAGGAGTGGATGATGTTTTGGTCGCAGAGAGGGCAACTTAAATATCCTTCTACCATAACAGGCGAAAAAGCATCTTATAATACAAAACATGTCAAACCTTAAGGCAGATGGGCTACAGCATTAGAAGACACCTCATGTCTTTCCTTTCAGCCAGGAACAGACATGTATGGGTCAGAGGTGCCCAGGTCCGCTAGCACACCAGCACCGAGTTTCTGAACTCCTCGGTTCCAAACTCTGTGTTGCCACCGGTCGCCTGGGCGCCATCTGGCGGGCATAATTGGCAGTGCCTGCAGCAGATACTAATTGGCCACCATATCTGCAGGGTGGGGGCCGGACTATGTGTGGGTGGGTGTTTCTTCATACGCTGTGTAAGGACCCTGATTGGCTGAAGAGACGCTTGTGCAGAATGCAGGAGCGAGAAGAGGAGGGCTGTACACATGTCGGAAGTGTGTACAGTGACATGCTCTCCTTGGATGCAATCTGGTATCTCTCAGCAGCGGAAGACAAAATTGACAACACTGATTATCTCTTCATCACGGCACCTGTTAGTGGGTGGGATATATTAGGCAGCAAGTGAACATTTTATCCTCAAAGTTGATGTGTTAGAAGCAGGAAAAATGGGCGAGCGTAAGGATTTAAGCGAGTTTGACAAGGGCCAAATTGTGATGACTAGACGACTGGGTCAGAGCATCTCCAAAACTGCAGCTCTTGTGGGGTGTTCCCTGTCTGCAGTGGTCAGTACCTATCAAAAGTGGTCCATAGAAGGAACAGTGGTAAACTGGTGACAGGGTCATGGGCAGCTAAGGCTCATTGATGCACGTGGGAAGCGAAGGCTGGCCCGTGTGGTCCGACCTAACAGATGAGCTACTATAGCTTTAGCTGAAGAAGTTATTACTGGTTCTGATAGAAAGGTGTCAGAATACACAGTGCATCGCAGCTTGTTGTGTATAGGGCAGCAAAAAGGGGAAACCAACACAATATTAGGAAGGTGGTCATAATGTTTCTTATGAAGTGTAAGAAATTACAGTACCAATCTAGATATGGCATTTTTTGGGAGGTGGGAAAAATACAACATATCTGAAGGAAGCCATGAGGCGATCAGGAGAAAATGCTAAACTTCACATAAACAATAACTGGAGGTCAGGATTCCTCTCAGATTATGAACGCTGGTGGACTAACACTACCTTCTGCACTTAGATGATGTAACATCATTAACATAGTGTAACTTGTATTGGTTGTATGAGGTGAAAAGTTTAGAAATAATAAAAAAAATTGTTTTCAGGGCACAAATGTGACTGAATATTGTATATATTCATGTATTTATTAACCACTTTATTCTGCCCAGGGTCATGGTTGATTCTGAGTTTATACTGGCAACCAAGATATTTTACTCAATCACTTATTCATTCACTAATTTATTTAATGCTTACAATAAATGGTCTAGAGATGTTGGACACACTTCTTATTTTTATGTTCAGGTGTTTTAGACACATGGGTACATGTTTGTTGTGTGTCTGTGATGCCCTGTGATAAATTAACACCTTGTCCAAGGTGTATTCCAGCCTTGCACACAGTGTTTCCAGGTGGTGCTGGATCCATTGCAGCCCTGGTCAGATGGTAGTAGTTTTTTAAGATAAATGAATGTGAATAAATGTGAACACTGAAATTCTGAGATACTAGAATAACGATCCCAGCAGTCCTGGGGGGCGAAGAAATGTAATTTTGTCATGCATGGGGAACCACTTGGTGCAGAAATGCCTCATTTCCATATTTCACAGCACCATGGGTATCACCTCAGTTGTGCTGGTTTCTATAAATAGAGGGCAGCTAAAAATTGATCAGGAGTACTAGCAGTGAAAGGGGGAGGGGGTAGTGGTGGGATTTGGTAGATGGTACAAATTAAAGGGTGCAGAGACAGGTTCCATTGTTTCATGACATCCTGTTTCACCCTGGGCTATTCGTTTGATCCAGCGGAGGGGGGTTACTTATCATATGGGATCTGAAAGGAGACGTTCTTCACTGGAACTCTGCCTAGTGACACCAAGCCCCCGTCAGACGTTTGGTATTGGTGGGAAGTGTCTGTCTGTGGGAATGTGTGTGCATGTGCTGGGGGAGGGTGTTGTACTGTGTGATACCGTCCAGTAGATGTCAATGTTGTAGTAGACTGGATGTGATGTGGAAGTGGTAAGCTTGTGCGCCTCTCCAACGAAAAGAAAAAGGTAGACAGATATATAGACAGACAGGCATACAGACAGGTATACAGACAGGCAGATAAACAGATATATAGACAGACAGGCAGATAAACAGATATATAGACAGACAGACAGACAGACAGATAGATTGATAGACACATTGATAGACAGACAGATAGGCTAATAGACAGACAAACAGACAGACAGACATGTAGATAGATAGATAGATAGATAGATAAATAGACAGACAGACAGACAAACAGATAGACAGACAAACAGACAGACAGACATATAGATAGATCGATCAATAGACAGACAGACAGACAGACAGATAGATAGATAGATAGAAAGACAGACAGATAGACAAACATACAGACAGACAGATAGACATACATACAGATAGACAGACAGGCAGATAGACAGACAAACAGACAGACAAATAGATAGATTGATAGACCGACAGACAGATATATAGATAGATAGACAGACAGACAGACAGACAGACAGACAGACAGACAGATAGATAGATAGATAGATAGATAGATAGATAGATAGATAGATAGATAGATAGATAGACGGACAGACAGGTAGATACAGTAGATAGACAGTCAGATAGATATACAGACAGACAGACAGACAGAGATAGATCGATCAATAGACAAACAGATAAACTGATGGACAGACAGATAAATAAATAGAAAGATAGACAGACAGGTAGACAGATAGATAGACAGACAGGCAGACAGACAGGTAGACAGATAGATAGACAGACAGACAGAGTCCCAAAAACTTTATTCATTCATTCATTTATACATTGTCATCTTTTTGTCTTCTTTGAGTGCTTCATCTTGCTTGGGGTCAACAGGTCCAGAACCTACAGCTCCAGTTAATCACAAGGTAATAAACCTTTTCACTAATTCCAATTCACTCCATTATTTCCACCTATAGGGCTGTTAAGAGCAGCCAGTCCACCTCCTGCATGTCTGTGGCGGGTGGGAAAACCAGAAAGTTCTCACAGTGATCAGAGTAGAGGTTTAAACCCGGGTCCTCAGGGACCTGGTGCTGTGTGGCTCACATATTATCTGCTTCGCCACCATTGTGCTCAACGTTTCCTTCACTTATCTTCAGCAAGTGTGCCGGGCAATTTGATCATTTAACTTTGTGGCAAAGCTTCCAAATGCTTTCTCATAGTGGTATTGTGTTCATATAGAGCTATAAGGCTGGTCTGACTTCACTCAGAAAAGTGCATAGAGCAGAGGTAATTTATTAGGGTCAAAAAGGTACAACCCCAAATCAGAAAAAGTTGGGACAGTATGTAAATAAAATAAAAATGCAGTGTTCCTTACATTTACTTTGATTTGTATTTGATTACAGACAGTTTGAACACAAGATATTTCATGTTTTATCTGCTAATTTTATTTGTTAATATATCGCCATTCCTGCATTTCAGGCCTGCAACACATTCCAAAAAAAAATTGGAACTAATTGGAACTAAACTAAATAATGATGTGATTCCAAACCGGTGATGTCAACAGGTGATTGTAATTATGGTTTGGTCTTTGAGTCTTTGATGAGCAAAGATGATCAGAGGAGATCCAGTTTGTCAACAAATGTGTGAGAAAATGATAAAAATTTTTAAAAACAATGTACCTCAAAGAAAGATTGGAAGGGATTTGCATATTTCTCCCTCTACAGTGCATAATATCATTAAACTATTCAAGGAGCCGCTCAGGTGGCGCAGCGGTAAAAGACACGCACTGCAACCAGAGCTGGATTTCGAAGGAGCGTCGTTTCGAATCCAGCTCTGCCTTCACGGTCGAGGCTGGGCGGCTATGGACAACGATTGGCCTGTTGTCCGGGTGGGGGGCGGGACTTGAGACCGTAGGGGATGCTCTCTCAGGAACGGGGCGGTTGCGCCCTCTGCTGGCTGGTTGGTGGCGCCTGTATGGAGACGGGAGGGGGTGTGGCGGAGTGTGTGATCCTCCATGCACAGTACTCTGCCACGCTACACTCGTCAAGTGTGGGTGATAAGACGGTCGATTGGCTGTGCACGTTTCGGAGGAGGCGTGGAACGGCCTCGTCAGCCCCAATCAGGAGCAGGAATCCGCACTAATGAGAGGATGATTAAAATAAAAAAAATAAAAAAATAAAAAAATAAATTCAAGGAATTGGGAGGAATTTCAGTGTGTAAAGGCCAAGGGTGCAAGCTTAAGCTGAACGCCTGTGATCTTCAATCCCTCAGATGGCACTGCATCAAGAACCGCCACTCAACAATAGCTGATATAACCACATGGGTGAGGGATTACTTTATCAAACCTTTGTCAAGCTCTACAATACAGAGTTACATGCACAAATGCCACTTAAAACTTTACTGTGCAAAAAAAAAAAAACGCCTTATGTTAACCATATCCAGAAGCTGCATCGACTTCTCTGGGCTCAGAGGCATCTAGGATGCACCATCATACAGCGGAAACGTGTATTGTGGTCAGATGAATCAGCATTCCAGGTTTTTTTTGGAAAAAAATGGACGCCGTATGCTCTGGACCAAAGACGAAAAGGACCATCCAGACTGCAACAAGTCCAAAAGTCAGGGTCTGTCATGGTATGGGGTTGTGTCAGTGCCCCTGGCAAAGGTCATTTACACTTCTGTGATGGCAGCATTAATGCAGAAATGTACATTGAGATCTTAGAGCAACATGTGCTGCCTTCAAGACGTCATCTTATCCAGGGACGTCCAGCATTTTTTAACAAGACGATGCAAAACCACATGCTGCACACATTACAAAGGCATGGCTGCAGAAGAAGAGGGTACGGGTACTGGACTGGCCTGCCTGCAGTCCTGACCTTTCCCTAATAAAGAATTTTAAAACGAAAAATGTGACAACGACGACCCCGTACTGTTGCACATCTTAAGACGTGTTTGCACTAAGAATGGGACAAAATAAAAGCTGAAACACTAAATCACTTGGTCTCCTCAGTGCCAAAACGTCTTTTAAGTGTGGTGAAAAGGAATGGCAACATTACAAAGTGGTAAATGCTTTACTGTCCCAACTTTTTTTGCAATGTGTTGCAGGCCTGAAATGCAGGAATAAAACATGAAATATCTCAGGTTCATCCTGTCTGCAATAAAAAAAAAGTCAAAGTAAATTTAAGAAACTCTGCGTTTTTATTTTTTTGCATTTTCCATACTGTCCCAACTTTTTCTGATTTGGGGTTGTACTTTTACAAATGTGTACTCTTTATACAGAACCTTAGTGAACCAGGACCTGTGTGTTGAGACTGGAATGTTTAAGCTAGATTTGACCGTGTGAACTGTCTAATGGATCACCTCATTGGAATGCTTGTCTTGACCCCTGCTAACTACACACCATTATTGTTTCACACAGTTCAAATAACAGGACTTAGTCACGATACACGTTGTGTCCTTTCTGTCTCTGACTTTCGATCCAGCCTAAGCCCAGTTAGACCCCCTCTGATCCTGTGCTGTGGTGGAAAATGAGGTGAATGACAGAACCTGGACTGAATGCCAAGTCTAGTCACCTGCGCTCCAGACCATATATTGTTAAGCTGCCACTGAGTAATCACACCAATAATAAAACACACACTTCATTTGTATTCAGAAAACAGTGTGAAGTGAATTCTGACCACTGCTGGGGGCAATTATTGTTGCTAAAAGTCAAACAAGAGCCATTTTTAGCCTATAAAAGCTAATTTGCAGCACTCTGTAAAAGCACCTTCAGCTTCAGCTTCATGCATTAGGATCTAGTAAATCGATTCTTCCTGCATATCTCAAGGTCCTGATGACATTCAACAGTTTGCAGGAGAAGCTTTGTACCTCTGTACTGATTGTGTTTTATCCCACACTGCCACAAATACCTATGAATATATAAATACAGTTCCAGTTATCTTAGCCTGCATGAATGCAGCATAAACATGATTAGTTGTTTTTAATAAATAGCAAAACATTTGAATAGGTGCAATTAATCATGGCAGCAGCACAGTGAATCAAACATTTATGCACTTGTGAAATGAAGTCCTTGCAAATAATAAGGTAGAACAGTAAACACTCAGCCCAAACATGGTAAGATTAATCATGTACCGATGTAATTCAGACTTGTATGAGGGCCGGTGGTGTATAATTATTAGATAGTTCTACCCTAGCACCTGGTGACTTGACTTACACATGTACAGTATATACACTATTGGTATGTACAATTATCATAAATGTAAAATTTTAATACTTGAAAATAGCTTTTTTTCAGGTCGCGGTAGGTCCAATTATCCTAGAATTACTGGGTACTATTCAATAACACACATGGGACATGACACAGATTCACCGCGGGGCTTCGGCCATCACCGACTTAGCCAATCATGTCTTTATTTCTCCGCCCAACCAGCCGATAGCACTGCTGGGGATTTAATCTCTAGATCCCAGCTGTAACAAGTGAGTGTAATTTCCTGCTGTGCCATTCGAGCACCCGAAATGTGAACTAAGTATGAATTTTTGTTATAATGTTTTGTCTTATCATTGTTATGGATGTTAATAGTGAATATTTATTCAAAAAATTAATAATACCATTAAATAATTACTTTGTAGAAGCCATTTTGGCCGCAGGTCTTGGCTGCAAGCTTTGCAAACCTAGATTTGTGCACTCTGTAAACTGCCATAATTACGTCACTCCAAAGATGTTTGTTGAGGTTTAATTCTGTATAACTGGTCAATTACCTTTGTCCATTTCTTTTCATGGCGAAAAGCATAGATCGGCCCATTGTAGTCCAAAACAGACTACAAATCCTAGAAACTCTAGCGCTAATGAGTGCTATTGCATTGCGCCTGATTTTGGGGGTATTTAAGAAAACCCCAGACTGCAGAGTGCAGACTGAGTCATTTTCTACACTCAGTTGGTGGGGTAGTCTGCCAGTGTGCATTCCCTCTTACTATTTTCAATTACTAAAAAGAGATCTCTTCCTATTCTGCCCTTTACAGGCACTCTCTAACTTGTAGCTTTAGCTTTTGCATTTCTGGAAGCAATTCTGCTGAACTGATTTTTCGCTGTGTCTGTTCTTTGAACCAATTAATTGCAGACTGACTCTCTTGCTTTAAGTTCCTTTTTTATTTACTTTTTTTATTACTTTTTTATTTGAGAAGTATTGGAACTTTGACTGCATGTCTGTGCACTGGTGGATTGAGTAGCTGGTTGGCTGAGTGTGATCGTAATTTCATGTAGCGCTCTCACCCTTTTAGTTGCAAATAGGTGAGCGTGAGAATCACCGTGGAAGAAATGAATAACACACTCAATTCACTGAGTTAATCATCCTAGTTTATTGAAGGGTGTGGCCAGGCCACCATTTGGTTAATGGAGTAAAGCATTCACCTTGCGAACTGTCCTACTGCTTATTGAATCCTGTGGTGGAAAAACCCTTAATAAAATACCTCAAAGACTGGACTGTGAGTAGAAAAGTTTTAATCTCGTCTGCAGAGAAAGATAACAATAATAATAACAGGGGCCACTCAGGTGGTGCAGTGGTAAAATACACAAGCACACCAGAGCTGGGATTTCGAATACATCGTATTGAGTCTCAGCTCTGCCTTCTGGTTGGGCTGGGCGGCCACATGAACAATGATTGGCTGTTGATCATCCAGGAGAGGGAAATGCCAGATATGGAATTAGCATGGCTGTGCCCCTATGCAACGTGATTTTAAAATATGGTTTGATAGGTTTGGTGTAGAGGAATTCCAGTGGATTGGAACAACAGGTCCAAGGTAACGTGTCCACACACCTTTCTCCAAATAGTTAATAAAAAACGGTCAAATACTGTAAGACAAAGCATTTATTTATTGAATCTGTTAATTAATAAACATGAGGAATATAAGTAAACATAAATACTGTATGCTGGATGGTTGGAGTAAGCCTCTAAAGATACCCTTGAGAGCTTATTGGCATGCTGGTCCCACCACATGTTGTCACACTGCAGTGATGGAGGAGCCACAGGGTTCTGCTTGGTTATCTACCATGATCCAATGAATATGCAGTGTTTCATCTTAAATCCTCAGACCAATGAATAAAATGTTCTTATTTAAATTGGAACCATTGTGCTCATCACAAAGAGGCACTTTTTCTCATTTTTCGGGTGAATGCTCACCAACAGTAAAATCCACCAGGTCATCAAAACCGAATGACAGTACTTGACCTTAGCGGTCAGCTGATTAGAGGTCAGTAGATAAAATGATTGAGCTGAATAACCTGTAGCTCAAGCCAGGGTAAAAGATGAGGCAGGAAGGTCAGTCCTGCTGAACGTTAAGGTTAAGCTGTGCCACTCAATCCTTTTCTTAAACCTAAACTGCATTACTGGTGTAAATATTTAATGGACGACCTTAGGAAGTGTCAAGTGCATATCTAACAGTGTAGAATTGATTGAAAATTTTAACCTGTACGCACTGGAGTCACAAACACACAGATTCTGCTGATTCATGATTGTAGTCCTTCATTCATGGAGTTACCTTCACATACACCCCATCCAGCTATAAAAATGACCTCTAACTGTCACTGACAGTGCTAAGCACATGGGCTAAGCACATTTAATTAACTATACTAAAGCTTATACATAATCTCTCTTGGGTTTAAATATTTTTTGCAGCTGTAATATTTTTGTGACTAAATGACCTACACACATAATTACTTTTTAATTGTATTGTATTTTAATTGGTCAAAAATATAAATTAATCAAAAACTCATTCACACTTGCACTTGTTTGGATACCATTCATTTATTGATTGTTTTACCACTGCTTTATCCTATTCAGGGTCATAGTGAGTCTGGTTCAATAGGCCAAGGTTTTTTAACAGTTTAGGATGTCTTCCACTTTGTGCTTTGTCCCTGTTGAGTCTGGTTTCTCACAAGATTTCTTCTATGTTATATTTCTTATATTTCTATATATTTTCTTCTACTGTCGTTCCCTCGGCTTGCTCATTATGGGTTACACTGAGAAAATATCAGCTGCAAAAAGCACTGAATTAATACACTGCCTGGCCAAAAAAAAGTCACCACCTGGATTTAACTAAGCAAATAGGTAAGAGCCTCCCATTGGATAATTACTGCATGGGTGATTATGTTTCAGCTGGCAACAAGTTATTTAACCCTAACTGATGTGGTGAGTAGCTTCTCATTTGTTAAACAACCATGTCGAAAGACACATTCTGTGGTCATGTAAAAGATGGTAATCTGTTTCAGAAGGGTCAAATTATTGGCATGCATCAAGCAGAGAAAACATCTAAGGAGAAGCTGAAACTACTAAAATCGGGTTAAGAACTGTCCAACGCATTATTAAAAAGTGGAAGGACAGTGGGGAAACATCATCTTCGAGGAAGGAATGTGGTCGGAAAAAAAATCTTGAATGATCGTGATCAGCGATCACTTAAACGTTTGGTGAAATCAAATGGTAGAAAAACTACAGAAGAACTCAGGGATATGTTTAATAGTGAAAGTAAGAGCATTTCCACACGCACAATGTGAAGGGAACTCAAGGGATTGGGACTAAACAGCTGTGTAGCCTTAAGAAAACCACTTGTCAGTGAGACTAACCGGCAAAAACGGCTTCAATTTGCTAGGGAGCATAAAGATTGGACTCTGGAGCAATGGAAGAAGGTCATGTGGTTTGATGAGTCCAGATTTACCCTGTTCCAGAGTGATGGGCGCATCAGGGTAAGAAGAGGGGCAGCTAAAGTGATGCACCCATCATGCCTAGTGCCTACCGTACAAGCCTGTGGGGGCAGTGCTGTGATCTGGGGTTGCTGCAGTTGGTCAGGTCTAGGTTCAGCAACGTTATGTGCCCAAAGAATGAGGTCAGCTGACTACCTGAATATACTGAACCACCAGGTTATTCCATCAATGGATTTTTTTCTTCCCTGATGGCACGGGCATATTCCAAGATGACAATGCCAGGATTCATCGGGCTCAAATTGTGAAAGAGTGGTTCAGGGAGCATGAGACATCATTTTCACACATGGATTGGCAACCACAGAGTCCAGACCTGAACCCCATTGAGAATCTTTGGAATGTGCTGGAGAAGACTTTGCGCAGTGGTCCAAATCTCCCATCATCAATACAAGATCTTGGGGAAAAATTTATGCAACTCTGGACAGAAATAAATGTTGTGACATTGCAGAAGCTTGTGGAAATGATGCCACAGCGAATGCGTGCCGTAATCAAAGCTAAAGGCGGTCCAACGAAATATTATAGTGTGTGACCTCTTTTTTGGCCAGGCAGTGTATTTTGTACTGAATATAATTTTAATAGATTTATTAACACTTTTTAAAGCTCCCATACTTTGGAGTCATAGAGTTCAGAGAACATAGAGTTCAGAGTGTAAAGACTTAACCACAAGTTGGTGTCTAGTGGTTAAGGAACTGGACTGGTAATCAGAGGTTCGCTGGTTCAAGCCCTACCTCCAGGTTGCTGCTGTTGGACCCTTGAGCAAGGCCTTTAACCCTCAATTGCTCATACTGTCACAGTGAGGAAGCCGCTTTGGATAAAAGGGCATCTGCTAAATGCCAAAAATGTAAAGACTTTACCATTACCCCAGCTGGGCTTGGTTTGTAACTGTCACATACACCATATGGAAAAGGTACTAGGACACCCATTCTTATTTTTGAATGTATGTATTCCAGCCATAACATTTGCTAATTGGTGTAATAACATTTTTTTAAACCTTGCAGAGACAGTTTAGGAAATGCCCATTCCGGTTCCAGCATTACTATGCCCTTGTGCACAAAGCAAGGTTTTGTATAAAGATTTAAAGAAACTCTATTGGCCTGAACAGAGGCCTGACCTCAGCACCACTGAACAGCTTTGGAATGAACTGGAACACCAGTACCAATCCATACAATTGCTCTTTCGACTGAATGGGCACATAGTACAAATTCTTGTGAGAAGCCTTCTCAGAAGAGTGGCTGATATTATAGCTGAAAAGATCACATAGAGATCACATTTTAATAGCATTTGTCCAACAAGCTCACGGTCACGTGTCTGAATACTTTTGGCAGATAAATTAGATGACATCTCATTTGTTGAAAGCAGAGCACACATTCAAAGAGCACGTTTACCCATCCAAATTCATCCTTAAAGAGTCTGCAGTCACACAGTGACGTTAAGAGTGAAAGGAAATCAGTTCTGGATCTCAGACAAGTGCCCAGAAAATCCAACATCCGAGCCAAGCTTAGCTGGAGGGTGAAATTGACTGCAATTAGAAATAATGAAACTTAATTGTAGCTGCTTTTAGTCTGAGTGTTCTTATTGACAGTGGACGGGAGGAACAGCAGCACCTGTGACCATCACCCTTCCAGCACAGACTCGGGTCTGATGAGTAGTTCCAAAAACAAACTTACTGGAAAGAAAGAGAAAGCAGATTGTTCATGACCCTGTAAACATTCTGCCCAACCTCTCATGGAAAACCACAGCGTGCTTCTGTACCTGCCTCCTATTTACTTTTAGAATTTCCATTAATTTTAGTTTTTTACACAAATAATGGGCACTATTGAACACTGTTAAAATAATTTGCACAATTTTAAGGTAGGTCATTTTCAACTGAGTCAAAACATCTTTCTTTGGCCCTGGAGGAATAAAATAAACCAGTGTTTGATTTTAGTATAGTGTCTTATTCATTTATTTTTATTTTACTCACCTCTTTATCCTATAGGGTTGGGGTTGGTCCAACACCACCTTGGAACATTAAGCACATGGGTGCAAGTACAGAGAAGAGCCTTGATGCTTTTCTTCTCGAGTCCTGGGTGGAGGATCAAGTCACGCAAGACTAGTGGCTCTGAGGTTGCGTGAAACAGAGCAGGGTTTGATTAGACCTCGAAGGTAACTTGGGGCTGGTCCATATTTGGCTTTGTAGGCGAGCATCAGTGTTTTAAACTGAATATGTGCAGCTACAGGAAGCCAGTGCAGAGAACACAGCAGTGGGGTGATGTGGCAGTGTTTAGGTTGGTTAAAAACCAGACGGGCAGCTGCATTTTGAATGAGCTGCAAGGGTTTAATAGTGGACATGGGAGCACCTGCCAGGAGGGAGTTGCAGTAGTCCAGCCATGAGATTACAAGTGACTGCAGAAGAATCTGAGTGGCTTCCATGGAGAGAAATGGTCGAATCTTCCTGATGTTGTAGAGGAGGAACCGGCACGATCTTGTCATGTTGGCTACATGAGGAGGTCAGCTGGTTATCCAGGACAACGCCAAAGCTTCTCACATTATCAGATGGTCATTATCAGGGAGTCATCAAGAGAGATGACTAGGTCCTGGATTGGAAATTGATCTCCTGGAATACGTAACAGTTCTGTCTTGCTGCTCTTGAACAAGGGCAGCTGATCACGGATGCCAGTTTGTACCTCTCCACACATGATACTGCGCTCTGTGAGACCCAGGCCCTGGCAGGTGAAAAGAAGCAATCAGCTATGTGTGTGTTAGAGGGGGTGCGGGACAGCCTCGGCTGTCCTCAGTCATAGAGTTAAGGTGGAGGCAGAGGCGAAATAGAAGTTACAATTATCCCCAAATTAATTTGGTGCAAAAACAAAAAGGGGAAAAAGAATACAAGAATATGATTTGCACGTGCAGTGAGTGAGAATGAGAATGAAACCTTAGTCCTTAGCCTCTGAACCAAGACCAGCAGATTGAGGAACAGCTTTTTCCCCAGAGCTGTCTCCTTACTGAACTCTGTCCCTCGTTAACCCTCCACATCTCTCCTCCTGGGTAAAAGTTGCACTACAATCCTTTTTCTTCTTAGTATAATATATCAGTTGTACATACCTCATACCTCATTTGTGCATATCTCATTTGTTCATAATTTCCACCTATACTGTATACCTCTGTCTATCATGCTCATAGCCTGTACCGTATACATTTGTCTATTATGTTCATAGCACCTTAATCTTAATCTGCACCTTAATCTGTATATTATGTTTATAGCACTCCCATCTATACATCATGTTTATAGTACATTCAATAATATATTCACCTGTATATCTTGTTCATACCACTGCCCGTATTCTGTAAATAATGTATACTGTAGATACTGTGCATCCTGCACTTGCTGCTTATTGCACTTCTGGTTAGATGCTAAACTGCATTTCGTTGCCTTGTACTTGTACATGTGTAATGACAATAAAGCTGAATCCAATCTAATCTAAATCTAATTTTTTGGTGTGGCACAGACACAACCAGCTGTAGCGCTGTGCCACCTCATGATCAAATCAAGAAAATAACTAGCATGGATTTATTTACATTTTCAGCATTTAGCAGATGCCTTAATCCAAAGCGACTTACACAATGAGCTGAACACAATGAGCAATTTAGGGTTAAGGGTCTTGCTCAGGGACCTAACAGTGGCAACTTGGTGGCGACGGGGCTTAAACCGGCAGCCTTCTGTTTACTAGTCCAGTACCTTAACCACTGAGCTATCACTGCCCACTGAGCTATTTAAATAATAAACTGCATACGATTAAACAAGAGAGGATGTAGATTATAGCTAATAAAATCCTGACAGTGATGGATAAACGTGTGCGACTTACTGAAGTGTTATTAAACTATTTATTAAGACAAACGTGATTGTCAGAGGGAGACGCATGATTTTCCTTTCCTGCACCATTTGCATTTTCTCAGCAGCGTACCATCAAGAAAACCCCCTGCCATGACAGCTCAATCTGACTGGAAAAACTGGCTTAACTCATATTGTGAGTGTGTGCCTGTGTGTTTACATGTTGGTGTGTATCACCACGCAAGAGTGAGAACATCCGCTTATCAGCGTGTCACAGCCTCTCTCTCACCATCACAACCTTGAACTCACCTTAAAAAAATAGAAATAGAAATAGAATCTCATGACTGACCATGACTAGCATCACTCTCCAAACAGCAGGACAAACCCGGATAGTTCTAATGCGACTAAAAATAACATTTTCTGTTGTGTTGCTGCTCAGTGTTACAGGCTTTGTTTGCTCAGACAGAAGCCGTGCTGTAATCCTGACGCTGAATGCTTTCGCATTTTCAGTAATGTGCTTAGAGGGGGAGAGTGGAAGTCGGACTGAATTCAGTGATGTGTTGCTGTAAATGATTGAAAGTGGTGATAAAGATCTTTTAAAACACTATATTTTTACACTATATTTTTAAGCGTTGTTCATACTGTCTGGGTCACGTTTACCACGTCATATCACACAGTTCATCTTTTTTATGGCGCTTTGAAAATATCAGCAGCAAAATGGATCAAAATCCAATCAGGTGAACTTTAAAAGATAAAAATGCAGCATCAAGCTCCATACGAAACAACAGCACAGTGGTTTAGCAAAGTTCCCAAACCTCTACACTGTGACACACCCCCGATTACGTCACGGTTCGGGCTGAAAAACCAAGTATTCTGTGTTGCCAGATTAGAACGCTAGTTCACTGTCTGGAACCTCTTTTTTTCAGTGGAAACACGCAGAACCGGTTCAAAATCAAAAACAGAAGATGTTGTTAAAATGTGATATGAAATAAAGAGACTCCAGCATTAATTATTACAGCATAACTAAAAGGGAGAACTAGGAGGTAACACAGTCATGAGGGCTTTCAAAGTCATGGATGTTAACCCCAGTAAGTATGATTTGTCTCCATGCCAACGTATGCTCTTTTATATGAGTATGTAAAACCTTGGGATTGTTCTGGATAGCCAGCCATACTTGACTCAGTCTGCTAACCAGTCCTCAGAAAGATGCGACCAGTCCTCTTCATCGGAAGGATTTATATTCTTGTCCAACCTCACATGTTGAGACTGGACTTCTGTAACTCCCTCCTGTCAGGGTTTCTCACGTCCACTATATGATTTAAAATGCTGCTGCATGTCTAGATTTCAATCAACCAAAGCGCTGCCACATCACCCCACTGCTGCCTATCCACTGGATTCCTGTAGCTCCCCTCATTCAATTTCAAACAGGGCTTGCAAAAATGGACCAGTTTGACCTACCTCCAACCCTGTTCCATTTCTTGTACCTTTAGACCCACAAGTCTGGGTCATCTTGACATATCCATCTATATATACATATATATATATATATATACCGATCAAGGATAACATTATGACCACCTTCCTTATGTTGTGTTGGTCCCCCTTTTGCTGCCAAAACAGCCCTGACCCATCAAGGCATGGACTCCACTAGACCCCTGAAGGTGTGCTGTGGTATCTGGCACCAAGATGTTAGCATCAGATCCTTAGGGTGCTTAGGTACAGTGTATCACAAAAGTGAGTACACCCCTCACATTTCTGCAGATATTTAAGTATATCTTTTCATGGGACAACACTGACAAAATGACACTTTGACACAATGAAAAGTAGTCTGTGTGCAGCTTATATAACAGTGTAAATTTATTCTTCCCTCAAAATAACTCAATATACAGCCATTAATGTCTAAACCATCGGCAACAAAAGTGAGTACACCCCTAAGAGACTACACCCCTAAATGTCCAAATTGAGCACTGCTTGTCATTTTCCCTCCAAAATGTCATGTGACTTGTTAGTGTTACTAGGTCTCAGGTGTGCATAGGGAGCAGGTGTGTTCAATTTGGTAGTACAGCTCTCACACTCTCTCATACTGGTCACTGAAAGTTCCAACATGGCACCTCATGGCAAAGAACTCTCTGAGGATCTTAAAAGACGAATTGTTGCGCTACATGAAGATGGCCAAGGCTACAAGAAGACTGCCAACACCCTGAAACTGAGCTGCAGCACAGTGGCCAAGATCATCCAGCGTTTTAAAAGAGCAGGGTCCACTCAGAACAGACCTCGTTGGTCGTCCAAAGAAGCTGAGTGCACGTGCTCAGCGTCACATCCAACTGCTGTCTTTGAAAGATAGGCGCAGGAGTGCTGTCAGCATTGCTGCAGAGATTGAAAAGGTGGGGGGTCAGCCTGTCAGTGCTCAGACCATACGCCGCACACTACATCAAATTGGTCTGCATGGCTGTCACCCCAGAAGGAAGCCTCTTCTGAAGTCTCTACACAAGAAAGCCCGCAAACAGTTTGCTGAAGACATGTCAACAAAGGACATGGATTAGTGGAACCATGTCCTATGGTCTGATGAGACCAAGATTAATTTGTTTGGTTCAGATGGTCTCAAGCATGTGTGGCGGCAATCAGGTGAGGAGTACAAAGATAAGTGTGTCATGCCTACAGTCAAGCATGGTGGTGGGAATGCCATGGTCTGGGGCTGCATGAGTGCAGCAGGTGTTGGGGAGTTACATTTCATTGAGGGACACATGAACTCCAATATGTACTGTGGAATACTGAAGCAGAGCATGATCCCCTCCCTCCGGAAACTGGGTCACAGGGCAGTGTTCCAGCATGATAATGACCCCAAACACACCTCTAAGACGACCACTGCTTTATTGAAGAGGCTGAGGGTAAAGGTGATGGACTGGCCAAGCATGTCTCCAGACCTAAACCCAATAGAACATCTTTGGGGCATCCTCAAGCGGAAGGTGGAGGAGCGCAAAGTCTCGAATATCCGCCAGCTCCGTGATGTCGTCATGGAGGAGTGGAAAAGCATTCCAGTGGCAACCTGTGAAGCTCTGGTAAACTCCATGCCCAGGAGAGTTAAGGCAGTTCTGGGAAATAATGGTGGCCACACAAAATATTGACACTTTAGGAACTTTCACTAAGGGGTGTACTCACTTTTGTTGCCGGTGGTTTAGACATTAATGGCTGTATATTGAGTTATTTTGAGGGAAGAATAAATTTACACTGTTATATAAGCTGCACACAGACTACTTTTCATTGTGTCAAAGTGTCATTTTGTCAGTGTTGTCCCATGAAAAGATATACTTAAATATCTGCAGAAATGTGAGGGGTGTACTCACTTTTGTGATACACTGTAGGTGGTACGTGTAAAAGTAACATCCACATGGATGGCAGGACCCAAGGTTTCCCAGCAGAACGTTGCCCAAAGCATCACACTGCCTCCACCGGCTTGCCTTCTTCCCATAGGGCATACTGTGATCCCCAGGTCATCAGACCAGGCCACCTTCTACCATTGCTTTGTGGTCCAGTTCCGATGGTATCCTGACTGGTCTGCGGCTATGCAGCCCCATACACAACAAACTGCAAAGCACTGTGTATTCTGACACCTTTCTATCAGAACCAGCATTAACTTCTAATCGGACCACACAGGCCAGCCTATAAATGGTAATGATTTGAATTGATGCTTTGTTCAAGGCATATTCCTGCCCTGTGCTCAGTGTTTCCGAGTTGCACCAGACCAACAGAATCCTTGACCACAATGAAACGATTAGTAAAAGCAGCCAAGCACCTAGATAGTTAAGTTGCTTGCACAATTTTAGTTTTTTTCTTTATGACAAATCCTTATTAAATCTTGTCAACAATTTATTTGGAAAAACACAGTGCTGATTGCTTACCCTGAAGGGAAAAAACATAGAATCAACTCCAGGTCAACTGTAATAACGATAATACCAGAAAATGTAATATTAATACAGGTCCTTCTGTCTTGTTTTATCATTTCATTTCACTGAACAGCTCAATAAACAAGACCTTCTCCATGTAAAGGTCAACCAGAGACAGTGCATTTACAGGTCAGAGACAGAGCATTAAGTTAAGCATATAAATCAACCAGAAGGCTGCTGTAAGAAATGTGTGTGCATCACATGATGTGCCGGGCATCTATTGTACTTCAGATGTTTTACAGTTAAGGTCAAATGTTTTACGTACACATGTAATGGACTTAAATGCTTAGCACTTTATTAGGTAAAACTACCTGGTCTGTACATTCACTGATTATTTATATTTATAAGTCTTTTTTTATTCTCTATTTTTTCCAACCTTTCCCCCCCAGTATTCTCTCCTAATCGAGTTGTGTCCAATTACCCTGATTGCATCCTCCACTGATTCAACCCTCCACCCCTGACTGAGGACGCTTCTTAACTGACACATGCCCCCTCCGACACGTGCTCAGTACAGACTGCATTTTTCACCTGCACGAGTCGAGTTCATATATACCGATCAGCCCTCTGCACAGAGACCCACACCCTGATCAGCATTATTCCTCAACCCTGTGCAGGCGCCATTAATCAGCCAGCAGGGGTCGTAATCGCACTGGTTATAGGGACCCATGAGCCGGCTTGTCCTTAACCCTGTGAACAACAGCCAAACGTTGTTCATGCAGCCGCCCAGCCCAGCCAGGTGGCAGAGCAGAGATTCAGTACGATGTATTCGAAAACCCAGCTCTGGTGTGCTAGTGTATTTTACCGCTGCGCCACCTGAGCGGCCTATAAGTGTTTATTTTATTATTATTAAATTCAAGTTCCACTGGCAGCAAAACAAAACATGAACCAAGCATAATACTACCACCATCATGTATACAGCACATTGTAGTTTGGTATATGAATACCACCACTAGTGGTCCCCAACCTTTTTTGCACCACGAACCGGTTTCATATAAGATATAATTTCACGGATCGGCATGGGCGGAAAGATTTAAAATAGAATAACTATAGAATAAAAAATCAGTGTGAATCCTGAGCTTTTTCGCTGCGACGAGACGCTGCTCCCACCTAGTGGTGATTGGGGACAATTAAGTTCAGTATAAATACCACCACTACGCTTTACAGCACATTGTAGTTCACTATGAATACTACCACTATGTTTTACAGCACATTGTAGTTCAGTATGAATAAAACCACCATGCTTTACAGCAGCGGTCCCCAACCTTTTTTTGCACCACGGACCGGTTTCATATAAGATATAATTTTATGGCCCGGCGGGGGCGGGAGGATTTAAAATAGAGTAACTATAGAATGGAAAATCAGTGTGAATACTGAGCTTTTTCGCTGCAACGAGACGCTGCTCCCACCTAGTGGTGATTGGGGACAATAACACCAGAAGAGTATCGGAAATGTAATTGCTGTTGTAGCGATCTCTAATTATTTATTCTTTCTGTGCGGCCCGGTAATAAATGACCCACGGACCAGTACCGGTCCGCGGCCCGGTGGTTGGGGACCACTGCTTTACAGCACAATGTAGTTTGGTATGAATACCACCACCATACTTTACATCACATTTTAGTTCAGCATAAATAAGGACTGCAACTACCAATTGCTTTTTAATTGATCTATAAGCTTTTTCAACACCCCATAAATCTTTTACAGAATTATTTTAGCACTTAGCACTTTTAGCACTTTCCGGTCCCCTCCCACAGTCCAAAGACATGCAGTCAGGTTAACTTGGAGATATTAAAATCTCCTGTGTTTGCCTGTTGATGGACTGGTGACCTGTCTCTGGTGTTTCCTACCTTTTGCCCGGTGAATTGTACCCACCCTGACCCTGTATGGGATAAAGCAGTGGTAAAATAAACAATGAATGAACGAATAAACCTTTTTTTTATTATTTCACAGCACAATGTATTGCAAAGGGCAATCAAGCATAATGCATCACCATAATGCACCACTAATTATCACATTACTATTTATATGAAAAGTTATAAAATGTATAAAATTTAACAGTGTAAAATGTTGCATACATGTTGCACTGGCATTGTGTAAAGAAAAATAAAAGCCCTTCTTATTTCACTATTAAAGATATATGTTAAATTTCTTTTTCATTAAATTTAACTCTTCTATTTCATGAAGCATGGCTAAAGCACTGTGTGACCTGGCTGGTTGGACGTTTTGCCCTCTGGCACTTAGAAATAATGAGAGAGAAGTGTGGGAGTGTGAGAAGAGTTTAAATTTATTCTAGTGCATTAGAGAGAATACTAAAAACTCACCATGCAACCATGAGTACTGTGAGACACAAACAGAGAACTTAAACCAAAAACACACACCCTAAATAACCTTCTGTGTCGGTACACTAATCAGCCATAACATTAAAACCACCTCCTTGTTTCTACACTCACTGTTCATTTTATCAGCTTCACTTACCATATAGAAGCACTTTGAAGTTCTACAATTACTGACTGTAGTCCATCTGTTTCTCTGCATGCTTTGTTAGCCCCCTTTCATGCTGTTCTTTAATGGTCAGGACTCTCCCAGGACCACTACAGAGTTCGTATTATTTAGGTGGTGGATCATTCTCAGCACGGCAGTGACACTGACATGGTGGTGGTGTGTTAGTGTGTGTTGTGCTGGTATGAGTGGATCAGACACAGCAGCGTTGATGCGTGAGAGTTTTTAAACACCTCACTGTCACTGCTGGACTGAGAATAGTCTACCAACCAAAAATATCCAGCAAACAGCACCCCATGGGCAGCTTCCTGTGACCACTGATGAAGTTCTAGAAGATGACCAACTCAAACAGCAGCAACAGATGAGCGATCGTCTCTGACTTTACATCTACACGGTGGACCAATTAGGTAGGAGTGTCTAATAGAGTGGACAGTGAGTGGACACGGTATTTAAAAACTCCAGCAGCGCTGCTGTATCTGATCCACTCATACAAGCACAACACACACTAACACACCACCACCATGTCAGTGTCACTGCAGTGCTGAGAATGATCCACCACCTAAATAATACCTGCTCTGTAGTGGTCCTGTGGGGGTCCTGACCATTGAAGAACAGGGTGAAAGCAGGCTAAAATCAGTATGTAGAGAAATAGATGGACTACAGTCAGTAATTGTAGAACTACAAAGTGCTTCTATATGGTAAGTGGAGCTGATAAAATGGACAGTAAGTAATACACTTATGGCTGATAAGTGTATATTGTACTGGAGAAAACCATACTGAACACTGATATAAGCATTCAGGGCGGCACGATGGCTGGGTGGGTAGCACTGTCGCCTCACAGCATGAACGGCCTGGGTTTGATGGAGTGGCCGGAAACTATCTGTGTTCTCCTTGTGTTTGTGTGGGTTTCCTCCAGGAGCTCCGGTTTCCTTCCACAGTCCAAAGACATGCAGTCAAGTTAATTGGAGCTACGAAGTGTGAATTGTGTGTGGTTGCCCTGTGGTGGACTGGCGACCTGTCCCAATCACATTTTAGCACAAGCTCTCTGGATGTTTTGAAGGTGTTTATTTTTGGAGATCGGGAGCCCTCCCAGATGCTTTCATACCATGTGCATGTTTGACAGAGATGCATGAATCAGCCTGCGTGGCAAACATCATATTTGTTGGTGTTTTATATATAGAAGAAGGTTTTTTTATAAAGACTTTTAGACATTGACAGAAATAAATGTCTTTTACTACAAGTGCAATAGTGAAAAGCTAAGAAACTACAGGTTTGCTGCAGGTTTTACAACCCCAAATCAGAAAAAGTTGGGACAGTATGGAAAATGCAAATAAAATAAACATTACATTTACTTTGACTTTTAATTGATTGCAGACAGGATGAACCGAAGATTTTTCATGTTTCATCTGCTCAACTTAATTTCATTTATTAATAAACATCCATTCCTGCATTTCAGGCCTGCAACACATTCCAAAAAAAGTTGGGATGGGGCAATTTAGGGCTAGTAAAGAGGTGAAAAAACTAAATAATGATGTGATTCCAAACAGGTGATTGTAATCATGGTTTGTTACAGAAGCAGCATCCAGGAAAGGCTCTACAGTGCATAATATCATTAAACCATTCAAGGAATCGGGAGGAATTTCAGTGCGTAAAGGCCAAGGGTGCAAGCTTAAGCTGAACGTCCGTGATCTTCAATCTCTCAGACGGCACTGCATCAAGAACCGCCACTCAACAATAGCTGATATAGCCACATGGGTGAGGGATTACTTTGGCAAACCTTTGTCAAGCTCTACAATACAGAGGTACATGCACAAATGCCACTTAAAACTTTACTGTGCAAAAAAGAAGCCTTATGTTAACCATGTCCAGAAGCGGTGTCGACTTCTCTGGGCTCTGAGGCATCTACACCCTGCTGCTGGCCTGTCCCTAGAAAAGTCTATTAGATGCCACAGAGGGTGCCAGCTTCTCCTTCTCAACATTGATTTCTCTTCTGGCATCTGGTCAAAGGAAGCTACTGCCCGCTCTCCATTGTTATGCACCTGGCTCAGTACCACCCCAACAGTTTCCACATCTCTGTTAGTGCCAGCTCTGGAGAATAGTGTTGAATGCATGTTGTCACTCATCACACCACTAAAAGTTTCTTCTCACTTCAGTCAAATCATGCAGCAGGTGAGAAATGTTAATGAAGCTTCCAAAGAAAGTACAGTAATACAATGCCAAACCCTGGAAGCTTTGTTACTAGCAATTTGGCAAGACCTGTAGCCACTCTTTGTGTCCCAGGAAGGTTACTTTTTGCTACATATGTAACATTAAAACCACCTCCTTGTTTCTACACGTACTGTCCATTTTATCAGCTCCACTTACCATATAGAAGCACTTGTAGTTCTACAATTACTGACTGTAGTCCATGTGTTTCTCTGCATGCTTTGTTAGCCCCCTTTCATGCTGTTCTTCAATGGTCAGGACCCCCACAGAGTAGGTATTATTTGGGTGGTGGATCATTCTCAGCACTGCAGTGACACTGACATGGTGGTTATGTGTTAGTGTGTGTTGTGCTGATATGAGTGGATCAGACACAGCAGCGCTGATGAAGTTTTTAAACACCTCACTGTCACTGCTGGACTGAGAATAGTCCACCAACCAAAAACATCCAGCCAACAGCGCCCTGTGGGCAGCGTCCTGTGACCACTGATGAAGGTCTAGAAGATGACCAACTCAAACAGCAGCAATAGATGAGCGATCATCTCTGACTTTACATCTACAAGGTGGACCAACTAGGTAGGAGTGTCTAATAGAGTGGACAGTGAGTGGACACGGTATTTAAAAACTCCAGCAGTGCTGCTGTGTCTGATTCACTCATACCAGCACAACATACACTAACATACCACCACCATGTCAGTGTCAATGCAGTGCTGAGAATGATCCACCACCTAAATAATACCTGCTCTGTAGTGGTCCTGACCATTGAAGAACAGGGTGAAAGCAGGCCGAAATGTATTCAGAGAAACAGATGGACTACAGACAGTAATTGTAGAACTATAAAGTGCTTCTATATGGTTAAGTGGAGCTAATAAAATAGACAGTGAGTGTAGAGACAAGGAGGTGGTTTTAATGTTATGGCTGATCGGTGTATGTTTATGTATACTTTTTGCTACATATGTATGTGATGATGTGACCTCTATCACCCCCTATGTACACCCCCACCCAAACCCATAAAAACACATTTTTGCACCTCATTTTTGCTACTTTGCACCTCATATACAGGTATTTGCTGCTATAATTGACTGCATGTTTATGTCTGTGTATTGTCATGTGTTGTTTTACTTTTTTTTTTATATTTATGATTCATGTTGAGAAGTACCACACAGTATTTTGTTGTACTATGTACAATGACAAAGAGTGTCTATAATATTCCATTTTTGTTAAGAGACAGCTTGGCCTCTTTCAGGCATTGCAGGGCTGTATTGAAGTTGGCAGTGTATAGTAGTAGATCAAACGGTACACGATGCACAAACTGGGGGGCACACCAGCTAGAACCTTTTCAGTTACAGAACAGAAGGTTACAGAACCAAAGTGTGCTCATCTATTTATTTCGTGGGTTTTCCTGCTAGATGAGCATCTTTTTGGACAGTTTGAGTTAAAGGAGGCATTAGGATGAAATTTAAGCACTGGGTGAATTGCCTCTTCTCATAAGGTGACGTTTTACGTTCTCTACTTTTACTTTTGGCAACATTCCACTCTTTTATGTACTTTTTAATGGGTGCAATAAAACTTGCCGTATTCATTTGGTACACACATCAATCATAAAAACTAATAAGAAATGAGCCAAACCACAAAATGAAATGGCATTTCAAACCTTTTGCATCACAGTTGGTTGGTATTTCTATTTTGGACTTTGTTTTATATTCTTGCACAATTTAGGTTTTGATTTGATTAAATGTTTTTTGGGTCAGTGCCCAAATTCCATGATTTATTTTACATTTCTGAAGTTCTGAAACTGGGCAACAGTTGCCAACAAGTAAGGAAAACTGCCTTAAAACATTTTACTGTTAACTTTAAATACCACCTATGTTTTAAGCAATACTGTTATTAAAGTGTGTGTCTGTTAGTAAACCTAGTGAGCATACATACATAGGCAGCTGCCTAAATAGAGAGGATTCTTATGAGACATCAACTTACACTGATCAGCCATAACACTAAAACCACCTCCTTGTTTCTACACTCACTGTCCATTTTATCAGCTCTACTTACTATATAGAAGCACTTTGTAGTTCTACAATTACTGACTGTAGTCCATCTATTTCTCTACATACTTTTTTTTAGCCTGCTTTTACCCTATTCTTCAATGGTCAGGACCCCCACAGGACCACCACAGAGCAGGTATTATTTAGGTGGTGTATCATTCTCAGCACTGCAGTGACAATGACATGGTGGTGGTGTGTTAGTGTGTGTTGTGCTGGTATGAGTGGATCAGACACAGCAGCGCTGCTGGAGTTTTGAAATACCGTGTCCACTCACTGTCCACTCTATTAGACACTCCTACCTAGTTGGTTCACCTTGTAGATGTAAAGTCAGAGACGATCGCACATCTGTTGCTGCTGTTTGAGTTGGTCATCTTCTAGACTTCTGGACTCTCCCAGGACCACCACAGAGCAGGTATTATTTGGGTGGTGGATCATTCTCAGCACTTCAGTGACACTGACATTTGTGTTGTGCTGGTATGAGTGGATAAGACACAGCAGCGCACACTTCACTGTCACTGCTGGACTGAGAATAATCCACCAACCAAAAATATCCAGCCAACAGCACCCCATGGGCAGCTTCCTGTGACCACTGATGAAGTTCTAGAAGATGACCAACTCAAACAGCAGCAATAGATGAGCGATTGTCTCTGACTTTACATCTACAAGGTGGACCAATTAGGTAGGAGTGTCTAATAGAGTGGACAGTGAGTGGACACGGTATTTAAAAACTCCAGCAGTGCTGCTGTGTCTGATCCACTCATACCAGCACAACACACACTAACACACCACCACCATGTCAGTGTCACTGCAGTGCTGAGAATGATCCACCACCTAAATTACCTACTCTGTGGTGGTCATGTGGGGGTCCTGACCATTGAAGAACAGAGTGAAAGCAAACTAAAAAAAGCATGCAGAGAAACAGATGGACTACAGTCAGTAATTGTAGAACTACAAAGTGCTTATATATGGTAAGTGGAGCTGATAAAATGGACAGTGAGGAAACCGGACCTACCATAACCCTGTCCACGATGAAAGAAAATAAAAATTATAATTTTAACAGCACTGCAAAACAACACCATAAAAGCAAAACATATTTTTCCTTCTGGCTCTGACAGTAAGATATAAGCAGTAAAGAAAACATACACACAATAAATGTCCTGTTTTCTTGAACACCCTTTATAATGCCACACGTAAAATGATAATCATTTCAATAATTTCCGAGGCACGAAGCTAGGCACTTGGCAAGTTTGTTTGCTATTAAGCCTCTGCTGATCAGTTGAGCCTCGCTAAAGGACATCAAAGGAAAATATTCCCGCTGAGCTGGGCGAGAGACACCAGAAGTTTAATCTGCGTCTCTACAGCGCTAATTTATCACTGTATGCTAGCAGCGGGTGGGGTGCACGAGCTGGCTTTCCATTGTGTCACTGCTGTCAACACAAAGGCACTCGTATAAATCTGTCTGCTTTCAGCCGCTAGCATTCCGGGCGCTCGTCAGAATCTCAGCTCTGCTTCATTTACTTGGTAATAAGGCCACACGGGATGCTGGAACAAATAGAAACAAGAAAACTGAGGGATGTTCTGCTTTTATACAGATTTAGGTGGTTCTTCGTTCCAGAGGCTGACAAGAAAACAACTGGCAAGTGGAATTGGTATTGGTTAAATGTTATCTTTTGGACTGAACATCTAAAAAAAGACAAAATATTGATGTACGAAAAGTCAACTTGCACACATAAAACATAAAATAAAAGTAGAACCAGTTGACCTTTATTCTTTTTTTTTTTTTTTTTTTTTTATAATTTTTTTATTTCAATTTTGTCAGAGACATATCCACAAACAAGTGAAAGACACAAAGTAGAAGATATCCTAAATAAAGTAAATGAAAGAACATTGTCAGTTTGCAGGAAAAAAAAACAACCCAACAATACAATTGTGGGTCTCCATTTTAACATTAGAACATTTCCAAAGAAAACGTATTCCCATAAATAAACAAACAAACCTACAAACAAAATAAAACAAATAAAAATAATAATAAATTAAAAAATACGTAAATAAATAAAACAACAAATAATATTTTTAAAAGAGAATAAATAAATAAATAAATAAATAAATAAATAAATAAAGAAATAAAGAAAAAAGAAAAAAAAAAAAAAAAAGGGGGGGGGGATGGGGAAGTGCAGGGGGGGGGGAGGTACTCAGTCTATCGATAATGAAGATAAAGATGCAATATGTGTAAGAAAAGGACGCCATTTGTCATAAAAGATGGTGGTACGACCATTAGAAGTTGCCAAGATTTTTTCCATTCTCAAGGCCTGCAACACATCCGAAAGCCAAATTGAAATTAAAGGAGGTTTGGAAGATTTCCACAAACGAAGAACGCATCGTCTCGCCATCAGGGAAGTAAAAGCCAGCACCCCAGACTGCATGGTTGAGATATGAGGGAGGTTCGGGGAAAATCCAAATATGGCGAGAGAAGCATCTGGGACAATATTTAAACCAATTACCTTGGAGAGGAAATCAAAATAATTTGTCCAAAATACAGACAATGTGGGGCAAAAATAAAACATGTGACCAAGATCGCAAGGAGAAGCACCGCATCTATTGCAACAATCCTCTACTGATTGTGGATAAAATTTGGCTAATTGCGATTTTGATCGATGCACCCTGTGTAGAACCTTGAATTGTAAAAATTGAAGTCTGACACAGGGCGCACACGTACGTACCACTTTGATCGCCCCGCCCCAGAAGTCATCCGTAATGTTAATCCCCAACTCTCGCTCCCATTCACGTCTAGCTCTAGAGGGCGTGATATCAGTTAATGCCATGAGCTGAGAATATATTGAAGATATAAGAGATTTCTGAAAGGGGTTCAAACTAAACAAAGATTCCCAAGGCTGGGGCGACGGAAAAGTATGATATGAGGGAAATAATATGGACAGGCAGTGTCTAACTTGCAGATATCGAAAAAAGTGAGAAGAGGGCAGCTGGAAGTCGCTCTGTAATTGGGCAAAACTACAAAAACTGCCCTCCTTGTAAAGATCACAAAGGGAAACAAGACCCTGATCATGCCAATGTCGGAAAGCCAGGTCTGTACGGGAAGGGGGAAATAAATGGTTATCTAATATAGGTAAGGATATAGAGGGAGATAGAAACTTAAAGTGTTGCCTGAATTGGAACCAAATGCGAAGTGAAGACCTAACCACCGGGTTACCTACCAAACCCACCAGTGACTGTGGCAGAGACGTAAAGAGAAGGGCCAGAAGAGAAGAATTTGACACGGATAAAAGTTCCAGTCTACACCATAGTAAGTCCGGGGCCTTCATCCAAAAAAGGATTCTATGAATATGTGCCGACCAATAATAAAATAAAAGGTTTGGGAGAGCAAGCCCACCCCGAGATCTGAACCCCTGTAACAGAGACATTCTAACCCTAGGTGACCTGCCATCCCAAACAAAATTGGTAATCAATTTATCCAATTCAATAAAGAATTTCTTGGGCAGAACTACCGGGAGAGTCTGAAATAAGAAAAGAAATTTAGGTAAAACATTCATTTTTACAGTGTTGATCCTAGCAATCATGGATAAGGGGAGGGATTTCCACCTTAACAGATCTCCTTTTAGCTTACAAATTAGAGGATCAAAATTAGTACGGATAGCGGCTTCTAGTGAATTAGTAATAAAAACACCTAAATACATGAACCCCTCATCGGAGAACCGAAAAGGGACATGAGTCCTAGCCATAGACCGAGCCAGGGAGTTTATAGGGTAACATATACTCTTCTGAAGGTTCACCTTATAACCTGAGAAGGACCCAAAACCTGATAATGTGCTCAGTATAGAGGGAAGGGAGTTAATCGGGTCAGCTACATATAATAACAAGTCATCGGCATAGAGTGAAACCTGCATGGTAATGCCCGCACGACAGATCCCCTGAAACTGATGCAGAGATTTCAACGCCACTGAGAGGGGCTCGATGGCCAAAGCAAACAATAAGGGGGATAATGGACAGCCCTGTCTAGTTCCCATAAACAGGGGGAAATAAGAAGATTGTGTGGTATTAGTACGAACAGAGGCACACGGAGCAGTATATAATAGTCTTACCCAAGAAATGAACTTGGAACCAAAACCAAATCTGCGCAAAACTTCAAATAGATACGACCACTCCACTCTGTTATTTCATTAGATGCCGAGAAGGCTTTTGATAATCTCTGGGTGGACCTTAGAACCATCCATCGATATCACATTGAGCAATGTCCGAACATTAGAAAATAAATAACGACCTTTAATAAACCCATTCTGGTCCGTCGAAATAATCCGAGGGAGAACAGATTCCAACCGCAAAGCTAATAATTTGGCTAGAATTTTATAATCCACATTGAGTAGGGATAGCGGTCTATACGAAGAACAAAGGGAGGGGTCCTTATCTTTTTTCAAAAGAAGAGAGATAGATGCCACAGTGAGAGTGGGCGGCAATGCACCCAGGGACACGGCCTCATTATAAACTCGTAAGAGAAGGGGGGCAATTTTGGAGTTAAATTTTTTATAAAATTCGATGGGGAATCCATCTGGACCGGGCGCCTTACCTGATTGCATTCTAGAAATAGCTACAAGTATTTCCTCTAATCGAACAGGTGAATCGAGATCAGAGACACGTGCTGGGTCAACTGTTGGGAGGATTAAATTATCAAAAAATCTGTTCATTTCAGGATCGTCTGCAGTCGACTCGGATGTATATAGCACTTTATAGAATTCCTGAAAAGAACGGTTTATCGACAGGGGATCTGTGCACATGCCACCATTCTTATCCCTAACCTGTGAGATACATCTAGCATTTGTGAGGCCCTTCAGACGATGAGCTAACAGTCTTGAGGGTCTGTCCCCACTCTCATAGTATTTACTGCGAGAGCGTAAGAGGAGTCGCTCAGTCTCCTTTGTGGTCAGAAGATCAATCTGTAATTTTAACTCAACACGTTGCTTATGTAAGGATGGAGATGGAGAGACAGAATTAAGACGATCCAGGTCAGCGAGCCCGTCTGCAAGACTCCGCAGGTCAAAGTCTATATTGTTTATTGGAGTGGGCAACATAGGATATAATTTGGCCACGCAAATAAGCCTGAAGAGCCTCCCAGACAAGGGCCGCCGAGACAGTGCCATCGTCATTGATGTGTAAGAAATCATCTATAGAGGAAACAATATAAGCACAAAAATCTTCATCAGCTAACAGTAGAGAATTGAGCCTCCAGGGAACGGTAGAACAAGGAAAATTAGAGAACTTTAGATCTAGAGAAAGAGGAGCATGATCAGAAATAATAATCGGGAGGTAATCGACAGAAGACACGTTAGAAATGAAAGAGTTCGAAATAAACAAATAATCAATACGGGAATAAGACTTATGAGCATAGGAATAGCGAGAAAATGATTTGCTTGCCGAATTATAATGCCTCCAAGGGTCACTGATACCATAATTAGAAAGAAACTCGGCAATAACTTGAGAAATCTGGGAATTAGGAGAGGGTGTCGAGGAAGAACGATCTAGTACAGGATCAATTACAGAATTCAGATCACCCCCCATAATCAAAGAATGAGTATGCAGGAATGGAATAGAGCTAATTAATCTACGCATGAAACCAGGATCATCAAAGTTAGGTGCATAAAAATTTACCAATAATACCGGCGTGTTAAGCAGTATACCACTCACGATCAACCACCTCCCTGATCTATCAGAGATCACTTTCTCCATTACAAATGGAGTTCCCGATCTGATCAAAATAGCAACTCCCCTGGTTCTGTAATTATACGACGAGTGGAAAATCTCACTTATATTAGGTCCCCGTAATTTGCAGTGATCAGAATTATTCAAATGCGTCTCTTGTAAAAAAATCACGTCCGCCTTTAATAGTTTCAAATGTGTCATAACCCTAGATCTCTTGGTGGAATTGTTAAGGCCATTAACATTCCAGCTAACTATTCTTAAAGACGTCATAAAAAAAGTTTAAAAGGTAGAATAATAGAGACGAAGAGTACCTGGGCAGAGAAAGGGTAAAATAAATAAATAAATAAATAAAAACAAACGGGGAAAAAAATAAATAAATAAATAAAATAAAACAAGTCAGAAAACGAAGTCTCAACAAAGCTCAAACACAGAGCTATCCCTAAAGTAGATATACTCCCGGTAAGCTAGCCAACCTAGCCAGGGTGACCGGCAAAGCAAAATGTACACATTCAGTGTGCAAGAGTGTCAGTCTCTCTCAGAAACCAAAGATACAATCTTAAAATAACATTTCACATAAAAGCATAAACATACCAATAACAAACAGCCACCTAACTCAGCCCGCACAAACTGTTCAGCCTCTCCAGGAGAGGTAAAGACATGACTCTCACCGCCAGCAGTTATACGGAGACGCGCGGGATAAAGCATACCGTAGCGCACTCCGTCCATTGAACGAAGAGTGTTGCGCACGCCGTTAAACGCTGCTCGCGCTTTAGCAACCTTCGCCGTAAAGTCCGGGAAAACAGAAAGAGTCATGCCTGAAAACGAGCTCCGGGGCTGCAGCCTGGCTTGTTTGAGGACAGTGACACAGTCTTCATAGTAGTGAAGTCGCGCAACAATCGGTCGGGGAGGCTGACCGGGGTTCGGTTTAGGGGCTAATGAACGATGGGCTCGATCGATCCGCGGCGGCTCGGGTAAGTGGAGCGCGTCTTTAAGTAATGTGGACACTGCAGCCGCTGAGAGGGAAAACGATCCGTCCTCAGGAACTCCGACGATACGTATATTCTGTCGCCGTGAACGAGATTCCAAATCCTCACATTTGGCTTCCAAATCAGCTACAGTCTTAGTCAGGGAAAGAACGGTAGTCTGAAGCGCCGACAGATCACCCGAGCACGCCGAGAGAGATCGCTCGACCCCATCCACGGTAGCTTGAAGAGTGGTGACGTCAGATTTCAGATTCGAGAAATCGCGAAGTAAATCTGTCTTCAAAGCGAGAAGATCCGTCTTAATATTAGAATAATGCTCATTCATCACATCGCGAAATTCAGCCTCCACAGCCCGAACGATCTCAGACTTAAAAGCTGCTATATCTGGAGTCAAGGCCGAAGCGAGAGGCCCACCCGACGGGCCGGATGCCCCCCGCGAAGGCGGGGATGTGGCGCAAACTGCAGGCCGGATCGAAGACTGTGAAAGTCCGGCGGTTTTAGCTATTTTCGGTGGCATGAATGCAGCGAAAAATAGAACTGAACAAATGTAGATATGATATAGTTCACAAAAAAAGTAAAGACGGACACTCAAGCACGTGAAAATAATAATAATTAAGATAGGCTTTGCAGGGCCCTAAAAAACACTGCTACTCCATGCGCTGTCGAACCGGAAGTTCGACCTTTATTCTTTTGTGTAAAAACTGATTGCAAAGGCTAATCAAGTCCAAAGCATTTACATTTTCAGCATTTAGCAGACGCTCTTATCCAGAGCGACTTACAGAAGTGCTTCAATAGTAAACATTATCTTACTCTAGTTTAAGTAGAACAGTTCAAGAATACAAATTTGCTGAAACCCTGTTAGAACCAAAGCTTTTTTTTTTTTTTGCAAATAAGTAAAAGTCAGCTTAAGTGCATAGTAAAGAGGTGAGTTTTTAATTGTTTTTTGAGGACAGTGAGAGACTCAGATGTTCATACAGACAGGGGAAGCTCGTTCCACCACTTGGGTGCCAGAACAGAGAAGAGCCTTGATGCTTGTCTTCCTCGAGTCCTGGGTGGAGGATCAAGTCGAGCGAGACTAGTGGCTCAGAGGTTGTGTGGTACAGAGCGGGGTTTGATTAGACCTCGAAGGTAGCTTGGGGCTGGTCCATTTTTGGCTTTGTAGGCGAGCATCAGAGTTTTAAACTGAATGCGTGCAGCTACAGGAAGCCAGTGAAGAGAACACAGCAGTGGGGTGATGTGGCAGTGTTTAGGTTGGTTAAAAACCAGACGGGCAGCTGCATTTTGAATGAGCTGCAAGGGTTTAATAGTGGACATGGGAGCTCCTGCCAGCAGGGAGTTGAAGTAGTCCAACCGTAAGATTACAAGTGACTGCAGAAGAATCTGAGTAGCTTCCATGGAGAGAAATTGTCGAATCTTTCTGATGTTGTACAGGAGGAACCGGCACAATCTTGTCATGTTGGCTACATGAGGAGAGAAGGTCAGCTGGTTATCCAGGCTTCTTACATTATCAGATGGTCTGATCTGGGAGTCATCAAGAGAAATGACTAGGTCCAGGGTTGGAGATTGATCTCCAGGAATGAGTAACAGCTCTGTCTTGCTGGGATTGAGTTTTAGATGATGAGCTGACATCCATTGTGAGATATCTCGCAGACATGCTGAGATGCGAGCTGAGACTTGTGTGTCTGAAAGGGGGAAATGACAGAATGAGCTGAGTATCATCTGCATAGGAGTAGTAAGAGAACCATGGAAGGCTATGACCTTACCCAGATAGCGGGTGTAGATAGACAGTAGAAGTGGGCCAAGTACAGAGCCCTGAGAAACACTGGTTGAGAGAGTGCATGGAGGGGATATAGATCCCCTCCATGACACTTGGTAGGAGCGCACTTCCAGGTAGGAGGCCATCCATTGCCATGCTGAGCCAGTTACTCCAAGGTTGGAGAGAGTGGACAAGAGAATGCTGTAATTCACTGTGTCAAAGGCTGCAGACAGGTCAAGAAGAATGAGGACAGATGACAATTTGGCTTTGGCTGCATTAAGCGTCTCAGTAATCTCCACAAGAGCTGTTTCTGTAGAATGTGCTGCCTTGAAGCCAGACTGATATGGATCGTGAAGGTCATTCAGAGTGAGAAAGACAGATAGTTGGTTATAGACAGCGTGTTCAAGAATTTTGGATAGAAAAGAGAGGAGTGAGACAGGTCTGTAGTTGTTAATGTTTGTGGTGTCTAGTGTAGGTTTCTTAAGAAGGGGAATGACCTGAGCCTTCTTAAAAGCGGTAGGGACAACACCTGATGTCAGGGAGTTGTTGATGATGGCTGTGATGAAGGGGATTAGGTCCTGTGAGATGTCTTTGAGGATGGTAGATGGTATAGGGTCAAGGGTGCATGTAGTGGGATTGCTGGATGAGAGAAGCTGTGCAACCTCATTCATGGCGAGCACTAAATGCAAACATTAAATTAAAAATAAAGATTTTTTAAGCTGCATACAATTGTGGTCAACATTAAGAGCGCACCTGAATATTGAGTACACCATGCACAATATGGAGGGAAAAAAGAAAAGTTGCAGTGGGATTTGAGTTCTCCTGGTGCAGGACAATGTGTAGGTAGTTACTGGATGAAAAAAGCATTGCCGACACCACTGGACCTCATGCTCCCCAGAATCCAGTTGAGAACCTTTAAGATGTTATGTATAATTGCACCAGATGCCACTAAATAGCACAACAGACTGTCTAGGAGCTTAATGATGCCCATCCGCTGTTCCATCATACAGGCACGCAGGGCCAAACACACTACTGAGTCACATTTTCAGTCGCTGTGTTGAAATTCATGCAAATTGGATCAGTCTGTGATTGATTTTGATATATTTCTATACACACAACATAAATATTGAGTTACTTTTAGACTGATGAAAATGTACATAGACAAAAATAAAACATGTAATTAATTTATTGTTTTTGTATATGAATCATTGAATCATTTCTCTATCTGGATAGAATCCCGTCTGTATGTCGCCAATTGATTGTAGTGGTGGACGTGTATTATGAGAATGACCTCCATCCCACAAAGGCTTTTATAAATCACACAGGATCCATTTCCTATATTGATCTCACAGTGTTTCAGAGTGATTACATGCATGAACAAATGCCCTGTATGTTTGGGCCCTGCTGCCATTGAGGGGCCACAAGGTTAAAGCATTTAATCACAGGGGCATTTAATCACAACATATTTTGTACAAGTGTGTGTCTATGCTGGGGGGCTTTCCCTTCTTCTGTGTAGAGGAAACAACCCATTGTCAAGGACAGACAGTGAATTTAACACAACATGGCTAATGTCTGGGATGATTATCCACCCATAAAGGTGGCATTGGGAAAATTAAAAGATTTATACATTTGATCTTGACCATTCGCTGAACAGGACAGTACTTGAGGAGTTTGTTTTGTAACACAGTACAATACTGCCTTACCTTGAGCCCTGTTATAGATGTCATGATCCTTTGGGGTGGAATTAGGAAAGGTACCAGAATTTGCCTTTCATGCACGTTGTATAAGAATTTGTGGAATGCAGTAGCACATCATTTCAACAGCACACTACTAAAATTAATCTGACTGTAATTAGACTGTTGTTTATAATAAATAGACCAAAAGTTATTGGTCCATTGCAGTGGCATCTATCTATTACTTATCCATCCATCCATCCATTTATCTTTCAGTCTGGTGTCTGGTCTGTCTGTCTGTCTGTCTGTCTGTCTGTCTGTCTGTCTGTATGTCTGTCTGTCTGTCTGTCTGTCTGTCTGTCTGTCTGTCTATCTATCTATCTATCTATCTATCTATCTATCTATCTATCTATCTATCTATCTATCTATCTATCTATCTATCTATCTATCTATCTTTTGCTCTACAGTGTGGTGCATGTTTACATCAAACATTTTTTAAAACCAAATGCAGGACAAAGCACACACCCACATTCCACATTTATGGCATTTAACAGATGCTTTCATTCAAAGCAACTTACAATTATGACTGAATACAATTTGAGCAATTGAAGATTAAGGACCTTGCTCAGGGGCCTAACAGTTACAACTTGGCAGTAGTGGGGCTTGAATAGCAACCCTCTGATTACTAGTCCACTACCCTAACTGCTGAGCTACTACTGCCATAATTTAAATATTCTTCAAATATTAAATCATATACTGTATACCTTTATACTATGACACTGTGACAGAAAATTCAGTACAAACAATAGAATAGTATTTAGAAAGGTTGGACAAAAAGTTTTTTATACAACAGACCTTTTTTGATCGTGGATTGACCCATGCTTCTGGTCACTGTTTATGTAGAGTTTATGGGTAGTTCAGTTTTCTCCCACCACCCAAAACATTTACATTTGCAGCATTTAGCAGATGCTTTTATTCAAAAAGTCTTACAATTATGACTGAATACAGTTTAAGCAATTTAGGGTTAAGGGTCTTTCTCGAGGGGCAGAGTTGCAGCCTGACATACCCCTTTTCCACTGATGCAGAAGCGGATTCAGAACCCCGAGCTGCATAAACACCACACGTGAAGTTAATCCAGCTAAACACAGATACATGTGGAGCTTTTAGAGTGGATTTGATGGTTGTTTTACACAAATGGATGTTCGTGTCGTGGAACTTTAGTGATGTTTTATCGCTCAAGCCAAGCGCTGAGCAAATCGGTTATTTGAGGGTCACGGTGAGAGCGAAGCGCAAAATGCTTCTCACGACAATGAACTAAAGAACAACAACTACTGAGCTACCACTTCCCAAAACCATTCCGTTGTTAGATTGGCTTCTAATAACTTTTAGCTATTAGAATGTGAATGCAAAATGTGTAATCAGAAGTTTGCCGGTTCAAGCCCCACCATCACCAACTTGCCACTATTGGACCCTTGAGCAAGGCCCTTAACCCTCGATTGCTTAGATTGTATACTGTCACAACTGTAAGTCGCTTTGGATAAAAGTGTCTGCTAAACGCTGAAAATGTAAATGTAATGCTTAGATGTGTGTTGCTTTGCAATGGATATGTGTTTCTGAGAGTGTCCATGTCCTTCTGTTTCCAAGTAAGGCTGGATCAAGCATGAAAATAGTCAGATTTGTTTTAATTATTTAACATGTTTTAGTAGATTCTAATGTTTTATAAGTGTTTGACCAGTTATGCTTTCTAAAAGCTGCCAAGGTGAAGCAGATGCCCTCTCACCACCTTCTTCCCATATCTGTGTATAACTTGGATGAGCTTGAAATGTTATATAAAAAAAAAAAAGATACACACACATTCAGAAAAACTGTGTGAAATTGCTCTGTGCCATGGGAAAGAACGTGGCAGTCATGTGTGAGGAGGTTCTGACAGAAATGAAAGTCTTGATTCCTTTAGGCATCTTTTTTGTCCTACAAAACCTTCACCCACCCACACACACTTGCACACAGGGACTTCCCAATTATCAACCCAATTACTGATGCTTCAACAATACTGTGTCATTGCCATGGTTACCGCATCACGGCGGGGCTTTCCCTTTCAGATCTCTTTCACTGGTTTGCCCCCTTCAACACACTGAGGAGTTCAGTTAAAAGGATTTTTTAATATGTGTTACAGTGGTTGTGTATCCTTAGGCTAAATGTTCCTTAGTGTCTAATAATTCTGGTCCATATCCCAAAAAAACAGTTGCCAAATTTTTCAATTTCATAATATTATATATATATTATGGCAAGTCAAACAGAAAATATATAGCAAACACTCAAACACTGATATATATGGAATGAAACTCAATTTATATGGAATGAAAATGATATATATGGAATGAAAACTGATATATATAAAATGAAACTCGATATATATGGAATGAAAACTGATATATATAAAATGAAACTTGATATATATACAATGAAACTCGATATATATAAAATGAAACTCCATCAATATGGAATGAAAACTGATATATATAAAATGAAACTCGATATATATGGAATGAAAACTGATATATATAAAATGAAACTCCATATATATGGAATGAAAACTGATATATATAAAATGAAACTTGATATATATGGAATGAAAACTGATATATATAAAATGAAACGAAAGAAACCAGGGCCGGCGCTAAGACCCCCCTGATTTTCTCACTGCCCCTCCAACCGCAACGCTAGCAAAGGAATTCGTGTACATTTGGTCATCAGTTTTCCACTTCAAATCCCAAAATTAAAAAGGTTTCAGTTTTCAGTTTTGTTTCAAATAACAAACAAACACAAATTGAAAAACAGCTCGTATTTTAATTTTCTGAAATCAGCATTTCTATCAGTTTAATCGGATATAAACGTGCAAGTGTGTGCATGTGCTTACATGCGTATATTATTATTTAGACAGTGTAAATCAAGCACAAGTGTTTAAAAAGTAATAATAATGTGACCACACTTTTGTGTTTGTATTTTTGATGTGCATATATTTGCTCTATCTGCAAAAAATTTAACAAATTTACGTACTGGACGTTGTAACATTGTCATGTTAGTTTTATACACAAAAGTCAGATCAGGGGGCGTTATTACTATCGGTTTGTGTTTGAAACGAAACTGAAAACTAAAAACCTTTTCAATTTTGGGATTTGAAGTGAAAAACTAATGACCAAAGGTACCTAAACCCCTTTGCTTGCATTGAGCTTGGGGGGGCAGTGAGAAAATCGGGGGGTCCTTGCGCAGGCTCTGGTTTCTTTCAAGTTTCATTTTATATATATATATCAGTTTTCATTCCATATATATCAAGTTTCATTTTATATATATCAAGTTTCATTTTATATATATTAAGTTTTATTTTATATATATCAGTTTTCGTTCCATATATATCAGTTTCATTGTATATATATCAAGTTTTATTTTATATATATATATCGAGTTTCATTTTATATATATCGAGTTTCATTTTGTATATATCAAGTTTCATTTTATATATATTAAGTTTTATTTTATATATATCAGTTTTCATTCCATATATATCAGTTTCATTTTATATATATCAAGTTTCATTTTATATATATCGAGTTTCATTTTATATATATCAAGTTTCCTTTTATATATATCAGTTTCATTTTATATATATCGAGTTTCGTTTTGTATATATTGAGTTTCATTTTGTATATATTGAGTTTCATTTTATATATATCAAGTTTCGTTTTGTATATATTGAGTTTCATTTTGTATATATTGAGTTTCATTTTATATATATCGAGTTTCATTTTATATATATCAAGTTTCCTTTTATATATATCAGTTTCATTTTATATATATCGAGTTTCGTTTTGTATATATTGAGTTTCATTTTGTATATATTGAGTTTCATTTTATATATATTGAGTTTCATTTTATATATATCGAGTTTCGTTTTGTATATATTGAGTTTCATTTTGTATATATTGAGTTTCATTTTATATATATCAGTTTTCATTCCATGTATATCGAGTTTCATTTTATATATATCAGTGTTCATTCCATATATATCAATTTCATTTCATATATCTCGTTTTTTATTCCATAGTAAGCATTTCCCTACTCTAGTTTAGGTTTACAACAGTCCAAGAACACAAATCTGCTGAAACCCTGATAAAACAAACAAACAAAAAATAATTTAGGAGATAAGAAATGAATAAGGGCAGTTGTAGCCTGGCAGTTAAGGTACTGGACCAGTAATCAGAATGCCGGTTCAATCAGTTGCCGGTTCAATCCCCACCACTGCCAGGTTGTCACTGTTGGGCCCTTGAGCAAGGTTTGTTTGTTTGTTTATTAGGATTTTAACAGCATGTTTTACACTTTGGTTACATTAATGACAGGAACGGTAGTTACTCATTACACAAGATTCATCAGTTCACAAGGTTATATCAAACACAGTCATGGACAATTTTGTATCTCCAATCACCTCACTTGCATGTCTTTGGACTGTGGGAGGAAACCGGAGCACCCGGAGTAAACCCACGCAGACCCTCAATTGCTTAGATTGTATACTGTCACAACTGTAAGTCACTTTGGATAAAAACGTCCGCTAAATGCTGAAAATGTAAATGAATAAAAGCATTAGTAAGTAGATGTTAGTTCTCAGCTTAAGTGCTTAAGTGTAACTTGAGGCAGAACTTAGAAACTAGCTGATGTTAGCATTCATTAATGTCCAGTTGTCACAATGTAATTTAGAAACTCAGAAAGCAATAAAATATATTAAACAAGCTAGACAGATACTTACTTTTCTGGCTGTAACTTTAATGAAGACACAACCAATAATAGATGTGAGGGCAGGCAGACGAGACAAGACGTGAAATAGTACGGTCCACTTTAGCACTATTTCATTTGTTCCAGACATAAATATGGAATACACCAACTAGGCATAACATTATGACCACTGACAGATGAAGTGAATAACACTGATTATCTCTTCATCACGGCACCTGTTAGTGGGTGGGATATATTAGGCAGCAAGTGAACATTTTATTCTTAAAGTTGATGTGTTAGAAGCAGGAAAAATGTGATGGCTGGATGACCTGGTAAGTGCATCTCCAAAACTGCAGCTCTTGTGGGGTGTTCCCGGTCTGCAGTGGTCAGTATCTATCAAAAGTGGTCCAAGGAAGGAACAATGGTAAACCGGCGACAGGGTCATGGGTGGCCAAGGCTCATTGATGCACGTGGGGAGTGAAGTCTGGCCCGTGTGGTCCGATTCAACAGACGAGCTACTGTAGCAAGTAATCAAATTGCTGAAGAAGTTAATGCTGGTTCTGATAGAAAGGTGTCAGAATACACAGTGCATCACAGTTTGTTGCGTAACTGGCAGCAAAAGGGGGACCAACACAATATTAGGGAGGTGGGCATAATGTTATGCCTGATCGGTGTAAATATTTCAGGTTGGTATATGTATTTCATGTTTCTTTAAAATGTCTTTTAATTTTGATTTATACACAAAAGCAAATATATGTATAGGTCTGTTCAAAAACCTAGAGAACTGCCTTGCTGTCTACTGCCTACATAGGCACCTGCCTAAGTATAGAGGATTTTAATAATTCATCCACTTATAAGTCACGTTATTTGGATGCGCTACTTAGACAGCGATTATATCAGTTTTCACTGACTAAGCTAACAGTCAGCCTCATGCCATCCAAACCAATAGAATCAGATGCTCCTTTGTCATTCAGTCAAAATACTGCTCAAATTTAAGGTATCTTACTAGGCAGCGTTTTAAGGCATCTAAGAATTTGTACAGCCTTTTTCTCGGGTGCGCGCATAGGATGAAGTAAAATGCGTCTATGTAAAGAGATCACTTGGTTTTTGACAACAGACCCAATATATGCACAAACAACAAATCCAGTTACCTCCACTATGCAGTGTATAACTACATCTCTAAATGATTTTCTAATAAACAAACTATAAATAGCTTTAGTCATTGGTAGATCCAGTCACCATATCAAACAATTCTGTAATTTTCCATTTACAAATCTGAAACAAATCACAGCCAAGAAACTTCAAACAACTTGACACAAGACTTCAAAAAGAAGAATTAAAGAATTCAAAATTACTGTTTGTTGGTGTTTAAAAGAAGAAAGAAGAGAGGCCGGTTGTTTACCCCCTGTGGTATGGCAGCATGTTGACAGCATGAGTGTATGGATAATTGATTTCATCACTAACCAATGTGTATGTGTGTGTGTTTGCAAAGTAAAAAAGGAAGACATTTTCTATACTTTTACATCATACAGAGCTGGTTTAGGACACTTGAAGGGCCTAAATGACCTCTTATGTGAGAGAAATAAAATAGAATAAATAACTGTAGCAAAAATCTGACTCAAAAATAAAGATGATTTATTATAAGGCTGGAGCAGTGTTTTTTTACACTAGCCCACCAGCCTCAGCAGTGCTATCAGCCAATTGTTATTGTTTTTTATTTATTTACTTTGCTATTTTTTGTTATAATTAGTTATTTTATAGGTATATTTCATATCTAAAGTAATAATAAAACAGTACAAACATCAAGGACTATGTTGTGTTGCAGGTATTGAATTAGGAATTAGTGTCAATTTACAAAAATAGTCTGTTTATAGTCTGTAAAAGTTGTATATATAATGTATATATATATACAGTGGGGGAAATAAGTATTTGATCCCCTGCTGATTTTGTAAGTTTACCCCCTTACAAAGACTTGAACAGTCTATAATTTTTATGGAAGGTTTATTTTAACAGAGAGAGACAGAATATCAACAAAAAATCCAGAAAAAAAACATTAAATAAAAGTTATAAATTAATTTGTATTTAATTAAGGGAAATAAGTATTTGATCCCCTACCAACCAGCAAGAATTCTGACCCCCACAGACCGGTTATGTGCCCATGATGCACACAAATTAGTCCTGTCCCTGTATAAAAGACTCCTGTAACAGAATCAATTTCTTCCGTTCAAATCTCTCGACCACCATGGGCAAGACCAAAGAGCTATCAAAGGACGTCAGGGACAAGATTGTAGACCTGCACAAGGCTGGAATGGGCTACAAGACCATCAGCAAGAAGCTTGGTGAGAAAGAGATCACTGTTGGTGTGATAATTCGAAAATGGAAGAAATACAAGATCACAGTCAATCACTCTCACTCTGGAGCTCCATGCAAGATCTCACCTGGTGGGGTAAGAATGATTCTGAGAAAGGTGAGGTCAGTCCAGAATTACACGGGAGGAGCTTGTCAATGATCTCAAGGGAGCTGGGAGCAGAGAAATGCTGGATATGACCCCAAGAACACCATCCCCACCGGGCATTTCTTTGCCTCCAAACACGGCGAGTGGAGTTGATGCCAAACAGCTCAATTTTGGTCTCATCTGACCATATCACATTCTCCCAAGCTTTCTCTGAATCATTCAGGTGTTCATTGGCAAACTTCAGACGGGCCTGTACATGAGCCTTCTTGAGCAAAGGGACTTTGCGGGCACTGCAGGATCTCAATCCATTACGGCAAAGTGTGTTACTAATGGTTTTCTTGGTGACTGTGCTCCCAGCTCCCTTGAGATCATTGACAAGCTCCTCCCGTGTAATTCTGGACTGACCTCACCTTTCTCAGAATCATTCTTACCCCACCAGGTGAGATCTTGCATGGAGCTCCAGAGTGTGATCTTGACTGTGATCTTGTATTTCTTCCATTTTCGAATTATCACACCAACAGTGGTCTCTTTCTCACCAAGCTTCTTGCTGATGGTCTTGTAACCCATTCCAGCCTTGTGCAGGTCTACAATCTTGTCCCTGACGTCCTTTGATAGCTCTTTGGTCTTGCCCATGGTGGTCGAGAGATTTGAACGGAAGAAACTGATTCTGTGACAGGAGTCTTTTATACAGGGACAGGACTAATTTGTGTGCCTCATGGGCACATAACCAGTCTGTGGGGGGTCAGAATTCTTGCTGGTTGGTAGGGGATCAAATACTTATTTCCCTTAATTAAATACAAATTAATTTATAACCTTTATTTAATGTTTTTTTGTTGATATTCTGTCTCTCTCTGTTAAAATAAACCTTCCATAAAAATTATAGACTGTTCAAGTCTTTGTAAGGGGGTAAACTTACAAAATCAGCAGGGGATCAAATACTTATTTCCCCCACTGTATATATACAGTATATATATATATATATTCTGCTTACTCCTGCTTACTTAAATAGAATCTGACTGGCCGCTCAAGTGGCACAGCGGTAAAAACACACACTGGAACCAGAGCTGGGATCTCAAATACATCGTATCGAGTCTCAACTGTGCCTACCAGCTGTGCTGAGTGGCCACATGAACAATGCAATTACGACCTCTGCTGGCTGATTGATAATGCCTGCACAGAGACGGGAATAAAGTGCTGTCAGGGTGTGTCTCTCCATACACAGTGCTGATCCGCATTGCATACGGCTGCTGCCCACGTTCGGAGGGGGCGTGGGTTAGCTCCGTTCTTCTAAATCAGATCCGGGATCGGCATTGGTGGAGATGAAGCATGACACAATCTGGCAGGCGCTAATTGGACGCGCTAAAAGGAAGAGAAAAGGGGAGAAAATGCATAAACAAAATAATATAAAAAAAAAGGATCTGACTGGCAGGCTAGAAGCAGCACACGATGCCATGTTCTAAAGAGATACAGATGCAGAACAAAGTCATTAAAGTCTACCAATCATTGGAAATGGTTACAAAGTCATTGCTAAGGCTTTTGGGACTACAATGAACCACAGTAGGAACCTTGACATTCCCATGGCCAGCCTGCCAAAATTTCGCATAATATCTGGTTTGTCTGCATTAGGTTTCTTTGGGTGCAAACTTCAAATAAAATGCCAGTAGATGGATTGGCTAATCTTAATTGTAAATGGCATAATCACTATGTGTTACTGCCTTACAGCCAGTGATTTTAGAATCAGTTTATGTTAATGATCAGAAAGTGCTTATATCCTGTAAATGTTACAGTGCTTTATAAACATCACTCTTTAGGTAAGGTGTTACCCAAATAATTACATGTAACAGCAGTCTTTAATCTGTTGAACTGAAGGGCAGAGACTGAATGTGTCTCTGGTACCCATCTGATTAATCCATATCCCCTGATTAACACCTGGTAATAATATCAGATTTGAGAACCTTTGATGCTAAAATTTATTTTTAGATTCGGGTCAGCAGCACACAGGCTGTTTATCTTACTCAGAGACCGAGACAAATGAAAAGCCGCCATCGATCGCAGACTGACGATGCTGTCACTTCTTTTTTGTTTTTAAAGCCCTGTTGGAAAGCGTGATGTAGAGGAATTTCCCTTTTGGCTCTGATCATCACTGAAGTGATGACAGTCACAAAACATTTATAGCCTCACAATTAGGTTTACTCTGTCATTTCAGCAGACAGGGCTTTAAGCAAAAGAGACAGGAATAGACACTTGGCACTGATTTGAGGTCATGGGTTTCATGCTGTTCTTCAATGGTCAGGACTCTCCCAGAACCACCACAGAGCAGGTATTATTTGGGTGGTGGATCATTCTCAGCACTGCAGTGACACTGACATGGTGGTGGTGTGTTAGTGTGTGTTGTGCTGGTATAAGTGGATAAGACACAGCAGTGCTGATGGAGTTTTTAAACACCTCACTGTCACTGCTGGACTGAGAATAGTCCGCCAACCAAAAACATCCAGCCAACAACGCCCCATGGGCATTGTCCTGTGTCCACTGATGAAGGTCTAGAAGATGACCAACTCAAACAGCAGCAATAGATGAGCGATCGTCTCTGACTTTACATCTACAAGGTGAACAAACTAGGTAGGAGTGTCTAATAGAGTGGACAATGAGTGGACACGGTATTTAAAAGGTCCAGCAGCGCTGCTGTGTCTGATCCACTCATACCAGCACAACACACACTAACACACCACCACCATGTCATTGTCACTGCAGTGCTGAGAATCATCCACCACCCAAATAATACCTGCTCTGTGGTGGTCCTGTGGGGGTCCTGACCATTGAAGAACAGGGTGAAAGCAGATTAAAAAAGTATGTAGAGAAATAGATGGACTCCAGTCAGTTATTTTAGAACTACAAAGTGCTCCTATATGGTAAGTGGAGCTGATAAAATGGACAGTGAGTGTAGAAACAAGGTGGTGGTTTTAATGTTATGGCTGATCAGTATATATAGAGCACAGTGTTCCTCTTAATTTGCAATACAGGAGCAAGTGCACATGCTTTGGATGGTGTGTGGAAGTCTGGTCAAGGGTCCAAAACAACTGGTTCAAGTGGCAGAGGAAGTGCCACAGGGACAGAAAAAACAAATGTATTACACCTGTTAGCAAATGTTGTGACTGAAACTTATAGTGTCCCAATACTTTTTTCCATATAGTATATAAATCACTGATCCAGTTCATCAAAACCTTAATCAGTCTAAGTACAATTTGAGTATTTATTCTCAAAGGCAGTCTGTCTATAACTGGATAGATGTGAGGCAACCCAGTCCCACCCAGTCTGAGAGAGGTACAGGGTGAACTGCCAACCACAACTGGGGAAAACTCCAAAACACACATTCAAAAAGAGCTACAGAAAAGGATACTTGGTGACCTGGTGGGCTCAAAACTGTGTGGAAAAATTAATGATGATAAATGAGCTTTGGAACTTAGCCACTCACCAAAGTCCCTAAAAGACGTGTCTGCTATAGGACAGTGGGCAAATTGTGCTGTCGCTGGACCTTGTGGATTTGTTAGTCTTTTAAAATTTTCCTTTATGCCTTTTTATTATTTTATTTCTGCATTTTGCCCATTACATGGAACAATTTTGGTTACATCGGCTTTACCCTCTACACTCTCGTGACCGCTGTTGCCTGTTGTTTTTCTGGCCAGTGTTAGGGCCTTTCTTTCCTTAGACATAGCTCTATACTCTATATCTATAGCGTCATAGCTATAAGAGTCACTGACCAGGTTGTTGGCATTGCCTTTGTTTAAAATTTTTTTAATGTTATTTCAAATAGCCCAGCTTTAGCTTAAAATAAAGAGACATCAAGTATGTTTTCATTGTCATTCCATCCATATACATATATATTATATATATATATATATATATATATAAAGAGCAAAAAATTCAAATAGTGACAAAGTGAAAAATTTTAGTTTGTCACAAAAATATAACGTACATAAGTATTCACAGCCTTTGCACAGCAACAGCCTTTGTTGAAGCACCTTTGGCAGCAATTACAGTCTCAAATCTTTTTGAGTATGATGCTACGTGTTTGGCACACCTACTTCTATGCAGAACCTCTCAAGCTCCATCAAGTTGGATGGGAAGTGTCGGTGCACAGCCATTTTCAGATCTCTCCAGAGATGTTCAATCAGGTTCAAGTCTGGGCTCTGGCTGGGCCACTCAAGGACATTCACAGAGTTGTCCCAAAGCCACTCCTTTGTTATTTTGGCTGTGTGCTTCGGGTCGTTGTCATGTTGGAAGGTAAACCTTCGCCCCAGTCTGAGGTCTGATGCTGCCACCGCCATGCTTCACTGTAGGGATGGCATTAGCCAGGTGATGAGCGGTGCCTGGTTTCCTTCAGACGTGACGCTTGGTATTCAGGCCAAAAAGTTAAATTTTGGTTTCATCAGACCAGAGAATCTCCAGAAACTCCAAGCGGGTTGTCATGTGCGTTTTACTAAGGAGTGGCTTCCATCTGGCCACTCTACCATAAAGGCCTGATTCGTGGAGTGCTGCCTGGATGGTTGATTTTCTGATAGGTTCTCCCATCTTCACAAGGATACACTGGAGCTCTGTCAGAGTGACCCTCAGGTTCTTGCTCACCTCCCTGACTAAGGCCCGCCTTCCCCGATTGCTCAGTTTGGCCGGGCGGCCAGGTCTAGAAAGATTTTTGGTGGTTCCAAACTTCTTCCATTTACGGATGATGGAGGCCACTGTGCTCATTAGGACCTTCAATGCTGCAGAAATTTTATTGTACCCTTCCCCAGATCTGTGCCTCAATACAATCCTTTCTCAGAGGTCTAGAGACAATTCCTTGCACTTCATGGCTTGGTTTGTGCTCTGACATGCACTGTCTACTATGGGACCTTACATAAACAGGTGTGTGCCTTTCCAAATCATGCCCAATAAACTGAATTTACCACAGGTGGACAATCAAGTTGTAGAAACATCTGAAGGATGATCAGTGGAAACAGGATGCACCTGAGCTCAATTTTGAGTGTAATAGCAAAGGCTGTGAATACTTATGTACGTTATATTTTTGTGTTTTATTTTTAATACATTTGCAAAAATTTCAAACAAACTTTTTTTACATTGTCATCATTATTATGTGTGTTTCTAGAATTTTGAGGGAAAAAATTAATTTCATCCATTTTGGAATAAGGCTGTAACATAACAAAATGTGGAGAAAGTGAAGCTGTGAATACTTTCTGGATGCACTGTACATAGTCAAAAGCCCTTTGAATGTGTAGAAGGTAAAGTGTGTCAAATTCCCATGTCTACATTAGAAATTTTGATCAGTTCTGGACTTATTTAAGGTTAAAAAAAACTATCATGTTTGTTTTCATACAAATTATAAATTATAATTGTAAATAAACTTTGGTTTAGTTGCACTGAAACAATCAAATCCAGCCCCTCACTTTTGTTTCATCTAATCCGTCACACCAAACACACACTTCTTTCATGCAAGACCCCTTATTTAGGATGTCCAGCGGCTCTGTTACTGTGTGGGGGCGACACACACTAGGTAGATTCCTCTACTCAACTTCAGTAGCCTTTTTATTCTGATCAGTGTTGACGTGTGTGGAGCTCTGCAGGGCAGGAACACACCTGCAACAGGGTGCTAAATCCACACCAAAGGAAATTTAGAGTCGCCAGTCTACCAACAGAAGTGTTTTCGGGAGGCCAGAGGAAACCTGCATAAACTTGAGAAAAACATGAGCAAGGGGGAAAAACCTTTACAGAAACAACCACATATTTTAAAAATAAATATTTAGTCTGAGCTGTTTGCTCTTAATTTACATCCGTGGTGTAATTTTTCTGAGTGCATCGAGCATTTAGCATAATGTAAATGGCATTGCTCTCTGATGGATCTTTGCCTTTGGCTGTGTAGAGCAGACTGTGACTCCCTGTGAGGGTAAAAATGCCAAATAACCCACACTTCACTTCACTGCTTTATAATCTGAATATTATTATTACACAATCTATTACATTATCATTGTAGATTTTTTAGTTTTAGTGTTTTCTTTCTACAGTTTCTATCTTTAGGGCTTCACCAAAGTGGAGCTGGTCCGGATAGTATACTTAACAGTTTTTACTCCAGATGCCCTTCCTTATGGAACCCTACTTTTTATCTGGGTTTTGGACTGTCACTGAAAGTACCCAAACAAGTGCACCTTCAAATTGATCAAATGGATAGGCTGTTTTGGCTACTCAGATACTAGCCAATCGGGTCTGTGCAGACCACCGCTGTGCCACCTAAACATCTGATTTTATAAAGCAAATAATGAGCATTTCACTTTGTAACTGTTTACATTTAAAATCTAAAAAGTACTTTACATAAATAGATTAAAAATAATAACATTAAGTTAAAGCATAATTCCACTAATAGCTAACAAAAGGTCATGTTAGATTGTTGTTAAATGTTAAATTAAAGACTCTTCTAAGGCTTGCTGTTGTAGATTTCTTAAGTATATTATTTTAATGTTTAGGAACAATATAAGAAAAAAAAATCACCTACTGAGCTGCAGTGATCTAGTGAATAACAGAAGTGTTGATTAATAAGACCATCAGGATGGCTACATTTATGGCATTTAGTAGATGCTTTTATCCAGAGGAACTTACAACTGTGGCTGAAGACTATGCAAGCAATTGAGGGTTAAGGACCTTGCTCAGGCTTGGTTGTAGGGGCTTGAACCTACAACTTTCTGATCACTAGTTCAGTATTGTAACCACTCATGCCAAGTTCACACTACACAACTTTCGGAGCTGTCAGGTCATTGTACAGTTTACACTACACAACCGGATCTCTTGCATTCGGGAGTCTTTTAAGTCGTTGTGGATTTTACACTACACGACTGATCGGCGATAGGGACACACACTACACGATCTACCATCAGGAAGAATCTCAGATGAGTCTGTCTGTCTCCCAAACTACGTTTTGTCACAAAAACACACGTAAGAGGTGACGAGGGGTTTAATGATACTATGTCAACAAATGCACATCGACAATAAGCAAACGATCAAAGTTGTTTGAGCGCTGATGTGCAGCGTAAAAGCAAAGAGGGAAAAATAAATGAATTAGAGTAGATTGGGCTACGTGGTGAGCAGGGATTGTCTGTACTGTAGTGAGTTGGAAGTTAATACATATTTTTGCAATGTTGTGTTGGTATTATGGTTATGGCATGGTCCATAAAATCACAAATACTGTAAAGCTTGTGCGTGTGCCGATGTATTTTGATGGAAACTATATTATGCCCCTGTCCCCGTATCTTGCGTTTTCATTGGCTGTAGTTCCACATAGCACTAGCAACCTGATCACAACACCTTTCACACTACATGATTTTGAGTATCAGACAGGTCCAGATATTTAGCCTGCTAGATATTTTTCTTGAGTCTGCAAGCATTTGGTGAACCGCTCAAATCGAGTCATTGAACAGTTTACACATAGCGATCGAGATCCGAGTTTCAATCCCCGAGCGAACGTCAAGTTGCCTCCAAGCTGCCACATCTTGCGACAACCTGTCGGCGAGCAAAAATCAGGGCAAAAATCATGTAGTGTGAACTAGGCATAAGCTACCACTATACATGGCTACATTTGCTCCTAACACTTTGGGAGCAATGGATGCAATAGCTAAACTATTTGGAGTTTTAATGATGATAGAAAGGTCTTTGAATCCAAAACAAAATGTATAAAGCAGACAGTTGAATCTAAATCTAATCCTACTAAAGTATTATGATCTAAATTTCATTTTTGGTAGGACAATCTACAGTATGTCTAAAGTGCTTGTATTCTAGTGCATACTTGGGTCAAGGGTTTCAACTAATTTCACAAAACTGTATTGTCATATAAATGAACCCTAATTTACAATTATGAGTTGTATAATACTATATGCAAATTAAAAATAATTTTAACATCACATATTATATACTGTGACCGCCAAGCACCACAAATATAGAGCCCATTAATGAAATTGACTCTAAATGATGAATGCTGAGACAGACTAGATCAGAAATCTCTGTATGCTTTGACTATACACACCAACAACACAATTTCAGCTGCCCAAAGAAACCCATAAGCCTACAGCCTAAATTCAAGCATCTGTTTGCAGTTCATAGTGCTGCCGTTTGGATAAAAAGATGAACTAGCTTTGTGCAGTGTGCTGACAGCAGCTGTGGTTGTTCACATGCTGTTTATTTCTCCACACAGCAGGTTGATGCAGGATAGGCTTCATAGCATAAATAGATTCCCTCATACTCGAGCTGCCTGCCGTTCATGCCAACCATGACATGCCTCTCTCCAGCCACTGGTCCCCGGACTCCAGCTTCTTGTTATAAGCTTATTATGTACTGCCTGGCAACCTAAATCCAAATCCATCAGCACTGTATAACAAGTAGCTGAGTGTACTGGTATGTGTACAGCTAATCAAGAAATGCTTTGGTATTTTATTGTGTAGTCATGCACTAAAGTACTTATAGAATTAAAAAAATATACACATTTGTAGATTGTAGACATTTTCTGTTATAAAATCAAACAAGCAAAAAAAACCCCAAAATGACAGGACAGATAATTTAATAAAAATTAAATGAAAGGACAGGACAGGACAAATGAATGAACCAGAGTTGTAACACTTATTGTGCTTATCTTGATATGTTACGTTGAAATTAGCTAATTCTAATTTAATTCATTTGAACTGTTCTTATCTGTAAGAAAGTATCTATAAGTATTTCTGAACTCCTACTTTAAAACAATTTAAAATTTGCATTTGCTAGACTGGCCTGCCTGCAGACTTACCCATTAAAATTAAAAACATTCTAAAGTGCAAAATAAAACAGCACTTGAATAAAGCAGCAATTGAGGATGTGCACTATAGAAGAATACCGTAAAATATCAATAATAGAAGAATAAATTGTTGTTTGTCGTCCCCAAACAATTACTACATGATAAAGGAAAGATGGTAAACATTTCTGTTCCAACTTTCTGTTTTTTGGAATGTGATTCAGCTTAGTGTAGGAAGAGGAAGACTAAGGAGAATCTTTTGCTTTATTAGCATTAATTTTATATATTTTCAGGAATAGGGTTTGAACCATAATAACAGTAATCGTATGCAGGTAACAAAAACACAAGACAAAACGGTGGCTTGATGGCTAGCACTTTCACTTCATAACAAGAAGGTCTTGGGTTCGATTCCCAGGTGGAGCGGTCCTGGTCCTTCTGTGTGAAGTTTGCATGATCTCAGTGTCTGCGTGGGTTTCTTTCCGGTGCTCTGGTTTCCTACCACAGTCCAAGAACATGCAGTCAGTGTAATCAGAGCTCCTAAAAATTGCCCTGTGTGTGATTGCCCTATGATGGACTGGCGACTTGTCCAGGCTGTTTTCTACCCATCGCCCAGTGAATCAGACACACTGCAACCTTGAATGGGATAAAGCGGTGGTAAACAGTCAATTAGAACAAAATTATAGTAAAAACTAAAGTAAAAAAGTAGTTTAAGTCACAGCAGTAACAAAAATACAGGAATATCCTGATAGGACTGTATATTGTTCACACAGTGACATGATTGTTTGGGCCAGCAGAGAGAACCAGGGAGGCAAAGGTATAAGCTGGCTTTTTCTTGGCAGTTTAATTTAACATAAAGCCCAGACATGGTGTATTAGCTATTAACAGAAAATGACTTTTCATCATACTGGCTATCCAGAGTTCCTTTCTCTCTCTCTAGTCCTAAATATACCTTAAGAAGAAACACACAAAAGCACACAGGAGAGAGCACAAATTAAATAGACAGTCACTAACACCAGCAGGTAAACCCACCCAATAAATACCCCCTCATCTGTCCTACTTATCTAACTCTCCAGTTACAGCCTATTCCCCAATCACAGTACAACTAACAGCCCCCACAAACACACCCACAATACCCACATACCTACACCCACATAGAAAGAAAGAAAGAATGTAATAGAAATTAAACCGCTTCACTTAATTTGAATAAATGTGAATACAATCTGTCTACTTGTCTTGTCTAATACAAATAGTTTAACAACACACTCATTTCTTTTAAGAATTAAAAGGCACTAAGCAGAAAGTGGCATACAACTACCTGCAGGAAATCATTAAATGAGGCAAAACCTGATACTAAGTATCAATAATTGCAAACCTAAATTACACCGACTAGGCATAACATTATGACCTTCCTAATACTGTGTTGGTCACCCTTTTGCTGCCAAAACAGCCCTGCAACTGAGATGCACTGTGTATTCTGACACCTTTCTATCAGAACCAGCATTAACTGTTGGATCAGACGACACGGGCCAGCCTTCGCTCCCCACGTGCATCAATGAGCCTTGGCCGCCCATGACAAGAGGGTTAATCTGTGTGTGATGCTTTTACATTTAGAAATGTCTGGACTCTGCTGAAAACTGCAGTGTTTCTGGTTCTCTTTTATAACCATTAACTTTTTATTTTATTAAAATTCACAGTCCCAAAGATCTAAAGTTTGTAGAAACTAGCATCCAAATATCATATCCAAAACCAAGCCATGTGCATTAATATTAAGTTGGTCTTCTTTGGCTGCTAAACAGCACTATAAGTCCTTTTTCTAAAGTATTTTACTGGATTTTGGAACGGAATTGCTAGAATTTATTTAGCAAGACTTCAAGTAATAGCTCAATTTGAAGTGGAGCTTGTTAAATGGGGCAGCATTGTTGGTACAATATACACTAGGGGTGTAACGATACACTCTGCTCACGATTCGATTCGATTCACGATGCTGAGCTCACGATTCGATTTTCTCACGATTTTTTTTGAAGTGTAAAAAGTGCAAAACAATGCACATTTTCTTGTTCATTTTTTAAACAAAAAAAACCCTTCAGTCCCCTGCAATTAAAGGTAATTACCAAGAACAGAGTACTTTACTGTAACCTAACAGGTTTACCAAATTTAAGTTACTTATTGCCATCTTAAATTGAAAATCAAAGTAATCAAACAAGCTCATTGAGCTGAGTCTTTAAACAAATTTTCTTTGTTGCTTGAACTAATGTATTAACAAATTACATGTAAAATGAATTACTAATGTAAAAAAAAACATTGTATCAAATGTTTATTATTTAAATGGATTTATTTATATACTCAACATGGAACAGAGTGCTACAACAATAAATTATAAAATACAAAAACAAAGACCCATCTCAATTAGACCAAAAGGTCTGATTGTGTATATTACTTGTAAATTTGCATCTAGAGTGAAAGAACACATCAACAAAGCATCACTCAACAAATTATAAATGAAAATGTGCAAAAGAAAAAGCAGCATCCAGGTGACAGTATTTGTAAGTATTTAGTAAAGATTGGCATTCAGAAAAACCGAGCTCATCTTTGAGGGGTTGATCCTGTTTCTCCTTTCTGTTATGATCTGCCCTGTTTTGGAAAAGATTCTCTCTGAGGGGACAGATGTTGCTACAATACACAGTGACATGTATAAGATGTGGGTCTCAGTGGGTCTGAACTTCTCTGTTAAAGTGGTTCCTCGTGTCCAAACTTTACTGTTTCCTGTCACTCATTTTCCTCACCTTCCCAGCGTGTAATGTCTGGCTACGTAAAGCGCAATGTAAAACTTTATCAAGTTCTCTCTTTCTTTCTCTCTCTCTCTCACTCCCTCCTGTTCATGTGCACGCTGTCCGTGTGTGTGTGTGTGTGTGTGTGTGTGTGTGTGTATAACCCCGCCCCTCCTGCTCAGTGTAAACACACAAACGTCACCACGCATCTTGACCAATCACGTGCGGCTTTAACGGAAAAAATAAAACCCGGAAAAAAACCCCGAATCGGCTCCGGATCCTGCCGTTCATTTTAAAGAGCCGACTCTTAGAGCCGGATTGTTCGCCACCGACCCATCACTAATAAATTACAGAACGCACGTGCACTCGTACAATCGTGCAGATGTCCACGATGCACATCGCTACATTTTTGCATCGCGATGCATCGTGAAACGATGTATCGTTACACCCCTAATATACACCAATAAGCCATAACATTAAAACCACCTCCTTGTTTCTACACTTACTGTCCATTTTATCAGCTCCACTTACCATATAGAAGCACTTTGTAGTTCTACTATTATTGACTGTAGTCCATCTGTTTCTCTGCATGCTTTGTTAGCCCCCTTTCATGCTATTCTTCAATAGTCAGGACTCTCCCAGGACCACCACAGAGCAGGTATTATTTGTATGTTGGATCATTCTCAGCACTGCAGTGACACTGACATGGTGGTGGTGTGTTAGTGTGTGTTGTGCTGGTATGAGTGGATCAGACACAGCAGCGCTGATGGAGTTTTGAAACACCTCACTGTCACTGCTGGACTGAGAATAGTCCACCAACCCAAAAAATATCCAGCCAACATCGCCCCGTGGGCAGCAACCTGTGACCACTGATTAAAGTCTAGAAGATGACCAACTCAAACAGCATCAATAGATGAGCGATCGTCTCTGACTTTACATCTACAAGGTGGTCCAACTAGGTAGGAGTGTCTAATAGAGGACAGTGAGTGGACACGGTATGTAAAAACTTCAGCAGCGCTGCTGTGTCTGATCCACTCATACCAGTACAACACACACTAACACACCACCACCATGTCATTGTCACTGCAGTGCTGAGAATGATCCACCACCTAAATAATACCTACTCTGTGGTGGTCCTTTGGGGGTCCTGACCAGTGAAGAACAGGGTGAAAGCAGATTAAAAACGTAGGTAGAGAAATAGATGGACTACAATCAGTAATTCAATCAATAACTTCAAAGTGCTTCTATATGGTAAGTGGAGCTGATAAATGGACAGCGAGTGTAGAAACAAGGAGGTGGTTTTAATGTTATGGCTGATCAGTGTATGTTAGTGTTTTATCATTGTGTATGACATGCCATTAGCATTTAAGGTAAAAAATTCAAAGGTATATATACACAACTGACTGTTAAACATTCAATTCCAATACAATGATCAATAAAAGCCTAATAACAACAGCCTCTACTTTTCTGGTTAAACTTCCCACAATATTTTCTGTGTTCATTCAGTCAGTTCAAAGCATGTGTGTGGTCAGCCACTGATGTTGGGTTTATTACAAATGTGTTCAGTTGGGTTGAGGTCATGGTTATGTGCAGGCAGAAACCAGAACCAGAAAAAGTCTTTCTAAAACTGTTGCCACAAACATATCACCTAACTAATAACTGATTTTACACACTTGATAGCAATGGGTGTAGCTAAATAAAAGAAACTCATGAATTAGAAGGGGTGTCTACAGTATGTACTTTGGCTATTTAGTGCATGTTATTGGGAATCAGTACGGTATCAGTATCAGTATCCAGGCCTATACTTGAGGGACAATACGTCAGTCATTAAACCCTATTCATATAAAATGAGTAATTGGTATCCACTTTTTTAATCTTATATTTCACCACTGATAAGGTTTCACTAAATGTTTCCAAATAGCTTATTAAATTTGCTGGATAAAAAATAGAACAAGGATCTTATTACACAGTGAATAGCAGGCTGGGTTTCTAGAGAAAACCATATCCAAATAAAGAAGGGAAACACTACCTTTCATGTTAAGAATATACACTGATCAGCCATAACATTAAAACCACCTCTTTGTTTCTAAACACACTGTCCATTTTATCAGCTCCACTTACCATATAGACGCACTTTGTAGTTCTACAATTACTGACTGTAATCTGTTTCTCTGCATGCTTTGTTAGCCCCCTTTTGTGCTGTTCTTCAATGGTCAGGACCCCCACAGGACCACTACAGAGTAGGTATTATTTGAGTGGTGGATTATTTTAATTTACATTTTCAGCATTTAGCAGACGCTTTCATCCAAAGTGACTTACAGTTGTGACAGTAAACAATCTAAGCAACTGAGGGTTAAGGGTAGATGCAACCTGGCAGAGGTGAGGCTTGTACCGGCAACCTTCTGATTACTAGTCCAGTACCTTAACCAATAGGCTACAACTAGGCTACAACTGCCCCACCACAGGACGACCACAGAGTAGGTATTATTTAGGTGGTGGATCATTCTAAGCACTGCAGTGACACTGACATGGTGGTGGTGTGTTAGTGTGTGTTGTGCTGGTATGAGTGGATAGGACACAACATCGCTGCTGAAGTTTTTAAACACCTCACTGTCACTGCTGGACTGAGAATAGTCCACCAACCAAAAATATTCAGCCAACAGCGCCCCATAGGCAGCGTCCTGTGACCACTGATGAAAGTCTAGAAGATGACCAACTCAAACAGCAGCAATAGATGAGCGATCGTCTCTGACTTTACATCTAGAAGGTGGACCAACTAGGTAGGAGTGGAAGGTGAGTGGACACGGTATTTAAAAACTCCAGCGCTGCTGTGTCTGATCCACTCATACCAGCACAACACACTCTAATCCACCACCACCATGTCAGTGTCATTGCAGTGCTGAGAATGATAAACCACCTAAATAATACCTGCTCCATAGTAGTCCTGTGGTGGTCCTGACCATTGAAGAACAGGGTGAAAGCAGACTAAAAAGGTATGCAGAGAAACAGATGGACTACAGTCAGTAATTGTAGAACTACACAGTGCTTCTATATGGTAAGAGGAGCTGATAAAATGGACAGTGAGTGTAGAAACAGGGAGGTGGTTTTAATGTTATGGCTGATCAGTGTATATAGTAACACTACATGAAGAGCTAAATCTCTGTACATCGACTAAATCCAGAATAAAATATAACCTATTGGAAAGTACACATGAAATCAAAATCTTTAAACAAACAAGACAATTGATTGGTAAATATGCAATCACAAGATGTTAACAAATGGTCTTCATCATTATTTTATCTTTTTTTTTTAATGATGAAGATAAATAACAACATTTTGATTAACTGGTGTGTTCAATGATTGTGTGTATTGTGTAAAACCCATGGGTTATAATGGAAATGTGTTCTGGGGTCCTATATTTACAGTCACTATCCATAGAGAGTTTCAAATGTGCTTTTTTCCTGTCTCTTGATTCTATGATTTCCTCGTACGCTTTAATCTTGATCAAATTGCAGGCTCATATTTAATCTAAAATTTGTTAGTAAAATGCCACAAATTGCCTCCAGCAAGGTACGCCAATTTCACTGCCTAAATAATGAATATGTTTTCTTCTATTTGGGCAATTAAGACAAGTGCTAATTATTAAAGTGCATCCATTTGACAAGTAATTGCCATGGTGATGGTGGACGCTGGCGCATTTGGCTGCCGCTACCGTTACCGTATTTTACCGTATTTTACCGTATTTTATTGTATTTTTATCGTTTTTCGTTTTCATCTTTTTACACACCTTGTGGATCTATTTCTTTTATGTTACTTTTGATACTTTTATTTGTGCTTTTGATACTTTTTGTTCTTTCTACTGTACATCGCGTCTGCGGCCGGTGGTGAACGGTGGATGAGTTTTCCTGGGATCGGCACGATGTTGAACTATTCCGTTGACCAGCTGAGGAAGTTCAACAACTGCACTACTCCATCGTGTATTTCAGTCATCAAACAGCTTGGACTCCTTCGCCGGCCTCGTTATATTCACAGGGGCTCCCGGAGAAAGCTTGTTTATCTTCGAAACGGTAACGCTATTCCATCCTTCTGGTCAGCCGTGCGCACTGTCGCTCCGCAAACACGTCATCAGAGCGCTGCTGCCTTGCACACCAGTAGCGGTGTAGTCTCCATGACAACGCTGTCCACGGAGTGGGATAGGAAACGCGGAGTGGACTTAGCAAATCTCCGTTCTCTTCCTCGTTCCTCACAGCCAACTACACAACAATACCACTTGAAAATGGCATTGCTTAATGTTCGTTCACTCAACACAAAAAGTACTGTACTCAGTGAATTTATATCTGACAGTGAACTAGACTTTTTCTGTCTCACTGAAACTTGGCATAAACCCTTGGATTATTTTATGTTAAATCAGACCACGCCAATGGGATACTCGTATATTGATGAACCTCGTATGGAAGGGCGAGGTGGTGGTGTTGCTGCAGTCTATAGGGATGATATTAAAATAACCACTTTGTCTTTTCCTGCTGCTCTTTCTTTTGAACACCTGGCTTTCAAGTTGTCAGGGCCTACTCCTCTGGTCACTGCTGTAGTTTATCGTCCGCCAAAGCCAAACGCTTCCTTTCTCTCTGATTTTTCAGATTTTTTAACCCAGCTTAGTGCCCTCTCATCCTCTGTACTGCTTATGGGTGATTTTAACATCCATATTGATGACAACAACTGTAAATTTGCCAGGGAATTTTTGGAATTGTTACAGTGTTTTAATTTCACACAACATATACATTTTCCAACTCATAAAAAAGGTCATACTCTTGACCTTGTCTGCTCTACTGGTGTCCTAGTTCATCAGCCGTCCAGCCATGACCTTACTGTCTCTGATCATTTGACAATCATCATGGACATTGAGGTCACTAGGCCCATCACTAGAGCTAAACGTAAAATATCCTTCAGGAATCTTCAATATATCTCTCCCTCTGCTTTCTCAGATTCTCTTGTTAAAAAGATGTCTGTCTGTCCTGTACTGTCTAGTAATTCATCTGACCTTGTCGATTACTATAATGACATACTCGCCTCATGTCTTGATGAGCTGGCTCCTTTGAGAACCAAATTTGTTTCATTTAGTCATTCCGCACCATGGTACACAATTGAGCTTCACCAAATGAAATCCCGTAAACGCCAGCTTGAAAGACTTTATAAGAAAACCGGTCTAACAGTACATTATCAGATTTATTCTGATTATCTTCAACATTACAAAGACGCTCTTACGGCAGCCCGATCCACTTACTATTCCGAACTCATACATGCTGGATCAACAAATCCTAAGACTCTCTTTTCCACAATAAATAAACTTCTCAAACCAATTGACAATACTACCAATTCCTTTACAGTTGACAAGTGTAACTCTTACCTCTCATTTTTTCAAACAAAAGTTGAGAATATCCACAATTTTCTGACAGTTTCCCCTGTCATCTCTGTTTCTCCGCCTATCTCATCTCAATTTATTACCCAGCCTCTGTCTCAGTTCTCACCTGTGTCTCTTTTGGACCTATCTGAGATCTTAACAGGGATGCGAAGCTCCACTTGTGTTTTGGATCCTGCTCCATCAAAACTTGTTAAGGGTTGTTTTCCAGTTATCTCATCACTTATCACAGAGATAATCAATTCCTCTCTTAGTTCTGGCTCAGTCCCTCAATCACTCAAATTGGCTGCTGTTACTCCCATACTTAAAAAACCTGGACTTGACTCTAACATTATGAGTAACTTTCGGCCCATTTCCAATCTTCCATTTCTGTCGAAAATACTGGAACGTGTTGTTGCCTCACAGCTCAAAGATCACCTAAATTCCAATAATCTATTTGAATCATTTCAGTCTGGTTTCCGCCCCCAGCACAGCACTGAGTCAGCCCTCCTCAAAGTCACAAATGACCTTCTTCTTTCCTCAGACTCTGGACAAATTAATATTCTCGTCCTCCTTGATCTTACTGCAGCTTTTGACACCATTAATCACTCCATTCTTCTGTCCCGCCTTGAATCCTCTGTCAACATCACTGGTACTGCCCTTTTGTGGTTAAGGTCATATCTCATAAACAGACAACAGTTTGTTAATATCAACAATTGTAGTTCTGCCATTGCTCCACTGTCCCAAGGCGTTCCCCAAGGCTCAGTGTTAGGTCCCCTTTTGTTTATTCTTTATATGCTCCCCCTTGGTGACATCATACGTCGGCATGGTTTACATTTCCACTGCTATGCTGATGATATTCAGCTTTACATCTCCTCCAAATCCATTAATACTGAACTTCACTCCACTCTGACAAATTGCATCACTGAAATGAAATTGTGGATGAAAGCTAATTTCCTCAAATTAAACTGTGAAAAATCAGATATGATCATCGTAGGTCCTACAACCCTGGCAAAAACCACAAAAAATTTTCAAATTACCATTGATAATGACACTTTGTCTCCGTCTTCTAACATCCGAAATCTTGGTGTAATTTTTGATAGCAACCTCTCTTTTGACCGCCATGTAAATCACATCACCAAAACTGCTTTCTTTCATCTAAAAAACATAGCACGTCTACGTCCATCACTCTCCTTTTCTGCCGCCGAAACCTTGATTCATGCTTTTATTACATCCAGAATTGATTATTGCAATAGCATCCTTTATGGTACATCTAACAAAATCCTAAAAAAACTTCAGTATATCCAGAATTCAGCTGCTCGCCTCCTTACTCATACTCGCTCCCGTGATCATATTACACCTGTTCTACAAAAACTTCATTGGCTTCCCGTTGCTCAACGCATTCAATTCAAAATTCTTCTATTCACTCACAAAGCTCTCCATAATCAGGCCCCATCCTACCTCACCGACCTGCTCCATCAGCACATTCCCTCCCGTAGCCTTCGCTCTTCTGAGGCTAACCTACTGTCCATACCCTCTAGGACCAAGCACCGGACCTGGGGTGACAGGGCCTTTTCCATAGCTGCTCCATCTTTATGGAATGCTCTCCCCAAACACCTACGAGATTGTCCTGACCTGTCCAAATTCAAGTCACTTCTCAAAACTCATCTATTCAGAGTGGCATTTAACTTGTAACAACACAAAATAAATGCTTTTATTTTTGCTATTCTTTTTAATAGTTTTTATACTTAGATCACGACAGAAATGTGAAGTCCTAGATCCTAAAACTTGTAAAGTTTTCAGTTTCCTGATTGCATGTAAATCTGTCCTGTTTCTGTCTAATTTTAAGAAATTGTTCTATATTTGTTGTTCTCTCTCATAATTTAGCTAATTTTTAATGAACTGTCTTATGCTGCTCTCTTTGTTTTTATCTTAATTATTCTTGATGTTGATGTACTTTTTTGATTTTGTACTATGATTTGTATGGTGTATGTACGTATTTGTTTTTGATTATTTGTCTTATGTAAAGCGTCTTTGAGTATCTTGAAAAGCGCTATATAAATAAAATGTATTATTATTATTATTATTTACATTCACTACCAAAACATCTGCCACCTCTCTTTTATGACTAGAAAAATACCTGAGCATTTGGTTGAGTGTCTTTGGCCTTGCCTGCAGTTCACCTTCTGTCCCCTTGGGGACTAAAGGAGAGAGTAGACACATATTTCACCCTGACAGCAGTGAGAGATGAAGGGACGCGGGCAAATGAGAAACTGCTAGGGCATGACTGAGGGACACTGACATTATGACCGACCTAAAAAATGACCAGGAGATCTGGGACATTAAGAAAACAGCATCAGACCTGAACCAGTGGCTTTTGTGATGGAATAAAATGAGAATAAATGATGTAATTATGTACCTAATTACGTATTTTTAGAACAATAATTATCCCATAATTTGCCGCTGTTGGTCACAGTGAAGCAATATACTGTATATACACACAATATATATATATGTATGTATCAAAGTAACATCCACATGGATGGCAGGACCCAAGATTTCCCAGCAGAACATTGCCCAAAGCATCACACTGCCTTTGCTGTCTTGCCTTCTTCCCATAGTGCATAGTGTATTTCCCAGGTAAGCGATGCACACACACTTGGCCATCCACGTGATGTTAAAGAAAACGTGATTCATCAGTCCAGGCCACCTTATTCCACTGCTCCGTGGGCCAGTTCTGATGTTCATGTGCCCCTTATTGGCACTTTCCGCGGTGGACAAGGGTCAGCATGGGCACCCTGACTGCTATGCAGCCTCATACGCAACAAAATGTGATGCACTGTGTATTCTGACACCTTTCTATCAGAACCAGCATTAACTTCTTCAGCAGTTTGAGCTACAGTAGCTCGTCTGTTGGATCAGACCACATTGGCGGCCCATGACCCTGTCGCCGGTTTACCACTGTTCCTTCTTTGGATCACTTTTGATAGATACTGACCACTGCAGACCGGGAACACCCTACAAGAGCTGCAGTTTTGAAGATCCTCTGACCCAGTCGTCTAGCCATCACAATCAAACTCCTTGCCCATTTTTACTGCTTCTAACACATCAACTTTGAGGATAAAATGTTCATTTGCTGCCTAATATTTCCCACCCACTAACAGGTGCCGTGATGAAGAGATAATCAGTGTTATTCACTTCACCTGTCAGTCGTTATAATGTTATGCTTGGTTGGTGTATGTGTGTGTGTGTACTAAATGCACACACATCCTTGGACATCCTTGAAAATACATACTATTGTTTTTCATTGTAAACACAACGTTGAAGGACATTTTGTGGGTAGATTTATTCTACCTTTATAATATTTGCCTTCAGGAATTTGTGCCCATTTAGTCAAAAAGAAAAAAAATACAAGCTGATTGTGACTTTCTGCGAGTGAATTAAATGACCATGGAAAAAAAGCCTCTGGTTACTTAGGGGGTCGAACCCCTTCTTGCTGTGAGGCGACAGTGCTACCCACTTAGCCGCCGTGCCGAGTTTGGGCATAAGTACCAATTAAAACTACATAATGAGTGTAAATGTAAAGTGGGTGTATGCACTGTAAGTATAGTAAATAACAAAAATAAAACATGGTTTAATACTTCCCCATCTTTATATAATATGTAAATCTGAATTATAACAGTAGAATTGTGGTATATAAGCACTGTCACATTTAAATATATTAAAAGTAAAGCCGGATGCTTCTGGACTGGACTTTGGACATGTCTGCTTTAAATGTTGAAATGGAATTGCAGAGCGGCTTTTAACAATAATTTATTATACTTTTATCACTTGGCGATGGATCCTGTTTGCTTATTACTACACTACATTTGTATATTACTGTTACTTATTAGTATATGACACACCACCTAACTGTCCTGTTAGACCTCTCCTTAGGACAACAGTTCTGGGACCTGCACCATCTGGATGACCTCTTATTGATGTTGGTCTAAATGAACAAGCAGTCATAAACATAGCTTAAGTGATACGCTTTATGCTGCAGTCAACGAACTCCAACATTCTTATCTGTCAGGTTAGCGGTTTATCTTCTAAGGTAACAGAATGTGATAAGTCCTTCAAACACTGTTTCAACAGTAAAAAACACTGGTCAAGAAACGGAAATGGTTTAGAATAGAACAGAACACCTTTATTTGTCATATACACTGATCAGCCATAACATTAAAACCATCTCCTTGTTTCTACACTCACTGTCCATTTTATTGGCTTCACTTACCATATAGAAGCACTTTGTAGTTCTACAATTATTGACTGTAGTCCATCTGTTTCTCTACATACCTTTTTAGCCTGCTTTCATGCTGTTCATCAATGGTCAGGACCCCCACAGGGCCACCACAGAGCAGGTATTATTTAGGTGGTGGATGATTCTCAGCACTGCAGTGACAATGACATGGTGGTGGTGTGTTAGTGTGTGTTGTGCTGGTATGAGTGGATCAGACACAGCAGCGCTGCTGGAGTTTATAAATACCGTGTCCACTCACTAGTTGATCTCTCATCTATTGCTGCTATTTGAGTTGGTCATCTTCTAGACCTTCATCAGTGGTCACAGGACGCTGCCCACGGGGCACTGTTGGCTGGATATTTTTGGTTGGTGGACTATTTTCAGTCCAGCAGTAACAGTGAGGTGTTTAAAAACTCCAGCAGCGCTGCTGTGTCTTATCCTCTCATACCAGCACAACACACACTAACACACCACCACCATGTCAGTGTCACTGCAATGCTGAGAATGATCCACCACCCAAATAATACCTACTCTGTGGTGGTCCTGTGGGGGTCCTGATCATTGAAGAACAGGGTGAAAGCAGGCTAAAAAAGTATGTAGAGAATCAGATGGACTACAGTCAGCATGAATGTACATTTTTCAAATAAGCAGCAACTATGTTATGCAAGTATTTCAACCAAAACCTAAATTGAGGATGTTCTGAGTGAGAAAAATATTTTACGCCTACCCTGTTTAAATACTTGATTTTTAAATACATTATTTTAAATAAATAATAATAATTTTAAATAAATAATTTGAGACCATTTCAGAAGACAAGGTTTGAATACCCATGATCTGAGCAATGGTGAATAACAGCTTTGTAAAAAACATGTTGTTTGCATGCTGGTCATGTTGTTTTCATTATTATGAAGCATGAATATACAGTGTAAATGCTCAGGTAGAAAATGCACATTTTGCTGCGGAATAGGTCACCTGCGTCTCCCAGAGAAAATGGATGTGTGCTGCCTGGTGAATGAGAGGCTCTAAATACCAGCCGGATCATTGTAGCTATTTGCAATGATCTCGCACAGCAGCCCAGGTGTCAATGGATTCATAATAATGCATAACAACAACCTTGGGTTGTCAGTTTAAAATATCATGGGATGCATTACAGGAACACCATCAATAAAAGGGCTAAAAGTATGTGGGAATTCCTCTTCATTACTGGGTTCACAACCATTGCTTATAAACAGGTGAATTTTGTACTTTAAATTGCTTTATATAATGGGGCAGTTGGCACCTAGCGGTTAAGGTACCAGACTAGTAATTGAAAAGTCGCTGGTTTACATTTACATTTTCAGCATTTAGCAGACGCCTTTATCCAAAGCGACTTACATTACTGTTACAGTATACAGTCTGAGCAATTGAGTGTTAAGGGCCTTGCTCAAGGGCCCAACAGCAACAATGTGGCAGTAGTGGGGCTTGAACCAGCGACCCTCTGATCACTGGTCCAGTACCTTAACCACTAGGCTACACCTTAACCACTAGGCTACAGCTGGTTCAAACCCCACCATTGCCAGGT